>NC_054555.1:7878334-8178334 GCF_017654505.1 Polyodon spathula | reverse complement strand
TGATTATGACATCCTACCCAGAGGCACAGGTTGAGGTTTTATTTTATTTCTTTTCCATCAAAGAGAACATGATGAAAAAATATTTTTAATGGGTTTTCTTTCTATCACTGTAATGTGCCAAGCAGAAACTTGTGTAACTGCCTCAACCCCCTCAAACCTCCTCTGTGTACATTTGCCATTGTACAGTTTGTTGTACAGTACTCTCTGGCTAAGAATTGTATATCGATACCATGCACATTTCGATTTTGATAATATTGAAGTCTTCCAAAACACATGAAAAATATAATAACACAATTGCAGTATGAAACATATATAATCGTTAACAGATATTTACACATGAATAGAAATCTTGCTTTAACTAAGTGGTACTTCTTAATAACCTTCCTGACCATGCTCCAAGGGTTATTCAAGGCCTTTAATATTTTTTTATACTCATCCCCTGATCTGTGCTTTTCAACAACTTTGTCCTGGAGTTCTTTTGAAAGCACCTTGGTGCTCATGGTTGAGTCTTTGCTTTTGCTTTTACCCAGCAGAGGGAACCTACAGGAACTGCTGAATTTATCCTGAACTCATGTAAATCTGTACAATTTAACACAGATGGAGTCCACTTAATATGGTGTGTGATTTTGAAGGCGACTGGATACACCTGAGCTAATTTAGGATTGCTATTACAAGAGGGGTGGACACTTATCCAACCAAGCTATATTCAGTTTTTATTTTTAATTGATTTTCTGCAAATTTCTGCAAATATACCTATTATGTTATCAATTAGATATATTTTATGTATGCATCAATTAAATAATTAATTTAATCAATAAACATTGACTAAAACTATTTTAAATCTGAAACACCGATCAACATTTTCAATGTTAACAAATTAATTGCACTTGAACCACCAAACAACAAGTTATCACTAATCATTTAAGTAATTACAGATTTTAATTGCATGAAACAATTAAATAATCCTTATGGAAAGAGTATACTAAATGTATGTAATATCAACAGATTATTTATCCTAAACTTAAAGATAACTTGTCATCTGTATAGTCCATTAAATCATGTATAGCCTACAACCATCAATATGAAAACAGAATGATGACGTTAGCAACAGGTTCTCAAATATCAGTATTCGTACACACCAGAAAATCCATGTATGTATTAATCATACATTTATGTATTGTTACTTTAATTAAGTAACAATTATTCCTTAAACACTCCTATTCATAAATATATGATCAGCAATATTTATAATCTTGAATCCAATTCAATTATTAATTAATAATGACAGAGTATATCTATTAGAGATAAGCACTGAGATCTAGGTTTTCAGTTGAACCTGTGTGGTTCCATCATTTTTAAAGTAAAAATCCAAAAAGACTCTCTTCTCAAAAGTTGTTTGATTATGTTATCTCTTTCAAAGACTGTTACTTTTGATGGTTCAAGTGCAGTTAATTTGTTAACATTTAAATTGTTCATTGATGTTTTAGATTTGAAATTGTTTTTAGATGCAGTCATTATTCTGTGTTTATTGATTAAATGAATTATTTAATTGACACAGACATAAGACATGTAACTAATTAATAGATATATTAATATAATATGTATATATATCTATATTATATATATATATATATATATATATATATATATATATATATATATATATATGTGTGTGTGTGTGTGTGTGTGTGTGTGTGTGTGTGTGTGTGTGTGTGTGTGTGTTTAAATTTCATAGAAAAATATATCTGATTAGATGCCACTTTGTTGACCTTACTTTTTATAAACAGTAAACTGGGACTGTTTAACTCAATTGTGTTTTAAAAGCTAAGGATACTCAAATGCATAAATCAGAACATTTGCCCTGCAGTGAAACAGAAAGAAAGTGCTTGAAGTAATGCTGATTCTGTCATCTTTAATCATGCAACTTTAATGTGCTTCTTTGTCAACAAAGTTTTGCATCACTCTATAGAATTGACTAATTTTGCGTCATATTTCCAAATGAAACAGGCTGAATAATGTTGAAATACTGAATTACATACTGCTTCGTAGTTCTCCATATAGTTAACGGAAAGCTGACATTTTATTTTGTCTCAATTCTAAAATTCTCATGCATTGTGTCGTTCCATAATTGGAAGCGCAAGAGGCTGTCATTTCCCTTGGTGAACATTAATAAATGTCAACCATCATTTGCTTTTTTTGGTGAAATAAAATGAACAGAAAAAACTTTGAAAGAAAAGAATAAGCCAACATGAATTCATCCCATTCAAAGTGAACATACTGTATTATAGTTTATAATAAGCCTAACAAAGAAATTAATAATTAAAAAATAAGTACCAAATGACCCTCAACATAGTCTCAACGTTACCAAGAGAGCCATATTCTAATCATTGTAGGCCTGTGAGTAATTTACACACACAATTTGATCAGACACTGTGCGTACCTGAAAACCTGTAAACTAACATGATGTAAACGTATACCCTGAATTAAAGGAGCAGCTGTCAGCAGCAGGTGTCCAGAGTTGTGATGTCTTCATTTGGCAAGTCCACAGAAGTGATCCTGGGATGTAAGATTCAAGCTGTGTTAGACACTACCTGCTGTTGTTAATTATTCTACATTGCCGGCGGTGTGATCATTCAGCCTGTGTTGTTGTACAACGCTTCACAAAGCTTCCACTGACAGTTTGTCAGAAGGGTTCATGCGCACATAGTCTTCATTTCTTTCAAAAGGATAAAGTTACCAAAAAACTACATTCTAAAGGCTTTCTTCAGTAAAACTTGGTTTGTGACCATATTAGAACTACCGTTTTCCTAGGATTATATAATATGGAAATGCTTAAGATTTAGGCAATGTTTCCAATTAAGCATCACCCACTGTAATTACTAATGAGTTTTTCCTAAACACATGAAATGTTGCCCATAATTGTCACAATTTCTGGTGGTTTGTTTGTTTCTCTCTTCATTGAGTCTAAACATCTTAACCATTTGCATGAACAAAAAAAGGGGGGGGATGTAATGTGGTTGCTGTCCAGCTGTAGACTAGGACTTATCTAGGGAAAATAATGTGTAATTTGTAAAGATTAACAATTCAGGTGTAATGTGTGTGTGTGTTCTTTTAGCAGGTGGCTTAGAATAGAATTACTGGCTTTGGTAACCTTACTGAACTTGGACCTATGTTGTGGTTTCTTTTGCTTTAGATTTTTTTGATCTTCATCATCATATAAAAAATGGCATATCAGGAAGAAAAATATACGCAAGATACAATATTATACCATGGAATGTCCTTTGAGCACATTTTGGGCTGCATATGAGAACTAATGTATTATGAAAATTGCATGGGTATGGGTGTCAGTCATGCTCACAAATACTACAGATGCTACTGTAGCATTTGGACAGCTGCTACTAAATTAATTAATTGATTGTTTAAAAAAAGAAACAAGTTAACCCTGGTCTTTCATTTACTTTGACCAATGGAAACAGATGTTTATATTTTAAACAGTTAATTTAATCAATATAGATAAAATGATACAGTACAGTATTTGTTTATTTGATTTTAAGACTTCACTGCAGCACACCGCTGGTCAGTTTCTTGCCCACTAACATAAATGGCCTCCAGACTGTTGCAGGCTTTACATTAACATACATGACGAAATATGAGGGGTGATATAATGAGGGGTGGGTGTACCTTGTTTATTTTTTTTTATTATTTTTTTTTTTTAAGAAACAAAGCCCCCCATGATGAGTTTTTTAAACAGTTACAAGTTGTAAAATGTTCTGGTGTCTGGTAAATCACTCCTTCAGAGCATCATTTTACATTTCAGGAAGGGTTGGTGGTCTGATGCCTAAGGTGGCATTTCAAATAACAACAGAGTTAGTGTGTTCAGAGGAGAACATGAGTCGTGAAAAGTGAAACAAAAAATAAAAAGAGGATGACAATTGCTACCTGTGCTGGTTTTACTGTTCCGTGTTTGTTAGTCAGTCTGTTTTGGCCCCCGTGCCTGTTTATTTTGGTCCTGTGTTTTGTTTTTTGTTTTATTATTTGTAATTAAATAACGCAATGCCATGT
Organism: Polyodon spathula; assembly: GCF_017654505.1. Lineage (NCBI taxonomy): Eukaryota > Metazoa > Chordata > Actinopteri > Acipenseriformes > Polyodontidae > Polyodon > Polyodon spathula. Next base: position 8,174,272 of record NC_054555.1, on the reverse strand, counting down.
TTAAATCTGCTGCTCTCTGGTGTCCAAGTCTGTTCCTGATTAGAAACACCCTGCCAGTGACGTCATCCTTTCACACCTACTGTAAAATTATTCTAATCTATAATGCTCAGTAGACATTACAACCTCATAATCTGTGTTCAACATATGTCTCAATATAGACAAATGTAATCATCAGATGCTTTCATCATCGAACTTCAAAGAGAATAAAATGCATATTGTAATAGGTCTTTACTGAAAGTCAAGTTAAAAAAAAAATTCTTTAGTAGTACAAACTATAATAGCTGGCTTTTAAAACGGTAAGATGAAACAGGCAGTAACATCAGTCTTATATTAGGATAAGATGTGATTTGAGTTTTACAGTATGTTTTCATGGTGCAGGTGGAAGCAGGGCATAATATATGAAAGAGGTTCACAAAATGTTGCACCGCCTTGTGGTTTATTATTTTACCTATTAAACCTGCAGTACTTTTCATTCTGTAGCTTCAGGGTGATTTTTTTTTATATATCCATTTATATATACACTTAACTATTCAGCTGTTCTGTCTGTTTAATATTTAAGAAGTCCTGCATGAAAAAAAAAACTAAGGAGACTTGAGTTCAATAAACAAATGTTGTCATCTTAGTGTCACTTGTAAACCAAACCAATTTTGTGGACTGCAGGTTAAGAGGTTGACAAGCTGAAAGATACGTTAATAATATTTCCAGTGTGTTTATGCATAATGTACTGTTACTGAAAAGAGTGAAATGTTATGCTACCAGAGACCAGCTAAGAGATGCAGATACAGGTATATTATAAAAGCCATCCAACCTCCATTGACACAACAGTCTACATTTTGCCCTGAGCCATTTAACCATTGTACTGGTACAGATTCATAAAAGTGTCTGCTATCTTGGAATCACTTGAATTGCGAACTTGTTACCATTGACAATGAGATTATTGGTCAGGTCTGTTCAGCACTTTTATTACTGTCCACCCAATACTGTAAAGGCAAACAAATATACAGCAGGGGCTTGATGGTAATATATACCGCAGCTTTTGCACAGAGCTTTGTTCATACACAGCTCTTTTTCCCCTTTCAAAGTATGTATTGATAAAAATACTCTTAAGTTTGTATAAATTGTATTTCAAAGTTTCAATAACCTGGCTGACCTTTTGTTCTGCAAACATTCCTTTGAAAGCTCTGCTCTGTGACATTTAGCTACAATCTGACTTATCTTGCCCATTATAATCCTTTTCTCGTCTGGAGAACAAATGGGGGGGGGGGGGGGGGGGGGGGGACTAATGCTTTTGGAAAAATGCCATTTTGCACCTTGGTGCTGGTCCTACATAAAGGTCAGAGATAGCAGTTTCAAGAACCCTAAAGGCTATTTCCAGAGCCAGGACTCTTGCTGCTAAATGAGAGAATGGAGTGATTGTAACAGACAACAGCTGGGTAAGGTGTCAGAAAGTTCTATTACTTACAGATTTCTTATGTTTAAACTGAAGCACATTAATTCTGTTAATTATGGATTGGAACTCAATACAAAAATATGACAAATCCTTAAACATTTCACCAGGTGAGTAAATGTGTTTATATTCAGTATACCATATAACTTATACATACAGTATATGACAAATAAATACATTGTCTATGTTTTGCTGGAGTGCTCCCTAATAAAAACAAACCAACAATTTGGTTTGGACCAATTCCTGTCATGGTGTGGTCTAATGCAACAATTGACTTTCAAGATCATTTTGATGTGTGTGGTCCAGGCCTGGTGGAGGCTAGTGTAGTTTAGGTGACCATCTTGCTTCATTTTCAAGTGAAACCTAGATTATTCCAGCAATGATCGGTATACTGCATACATTTCTCAATGAGTCTGAGGAGTGTTTCTAACCTTTTTCAATCTGTCACCCTATTTGCATGTGGTGCAAATGTTAAGCGGTAACAGGTACAAACTTCTTATTGACTTTGAAGAAGTATATCAAGATAATGGAAAAGTGGAACATTGAGGTTTTAAAAAGTGCTGAAATTGAGTCATATAGAATATGGAATATTCATGCCATACAGCAAGATCAGCATATAATTGTACAAGTGTCCATTCTGCATTACCCTACAGATTACAATGCCATATAAGTTAGTATATATAGCTTATGTTCATCCGTGGTTGATGTGAAAACATTTACATTTTTGATAAACCTTTTTTGTTTGTGTCTCTTAATTTTATGTCTCTTAGTTTTCCATTAGCACAAGAGGACACCGAACTTGCTGTACAAAACATAGTCTTTCTTCAGAATAGATCAGAGATGTAACAGCACAAGATGTACCAGCACAAATTTAACAGCTATAAACGTACATTTAAACACCAACTTTGCAGTAGTATGTATGAAGCAATGGGGGGGTCTCTCAGAACCACTCTGGTATTTCCAGCAGAGGTACATGTGATACATGAATCTTTTTCTAACCCGAAGGAGTGACTTCCTTGTGCCACCAACAAACAAAAAGAAGACAACAGAAAAAAAATAAAAAATCCACTGCAAAAATGAACATTTTAGCAATGATTGGAAAAACTGGGAAAATGGCAAATGATATATCAACAAATATTGAGATATTCCAATGTCCCAAACAGAAGAAATCAATTCTAGCTGCTGTATGCAATCCATTTACCAAAGCTAATGTGTCTGTACCGTACCAGGAAATTGCATTTGCTATAATTACAGACTGTTATTAGGACCACCTCAAAGACCTGCTTTATTTTGTAAAGGCTCAATGACAAAACAGATGTGGCTCCACTAAGAGTCAATTAAATGTTACATCTCCTAATGCATATTTTTCGAAGCATTGTTCCAGCAAACTAGCAATGCATTAATGGAAGAAATAAAAAATATGGAGACCCGTTACATTTTAGGCAATTAAACAGGTGAAATAAAACACCCAATACAATCAATGTGGTATTTATTCCTGCCCACATGTATAATGTTAAAAAAATACAAAGATGAAATGACTGTAGTAGACATGCCATTACTTTAGTCAGCAACATCCTACCTGGAACTGTGAACTGGTAAAAACTGCTGTGCCAAAAACTGTTCAGTACCTGGATCAGTAATGACTTGTAATGTGGTGTTTGCGTGGTGCATCTTGTCTACACAAAGCCACAGTTAGAGAACAAGTACATTATTTTTTTTTTCTACTTCTTAATGTGTTTGAAATCTGTGTTGTATTAATACATATTTCCCCTGTGCTGTATTAATAAAGTCTTTCCACTTCTCATTAGAAATGATAAACGGCACCATGTCTTCGAATAGTAGTTATTAATATACAAGGGCTCCCGGGCATAATATGCAATGCTCCCAGGCATTATTTTAAAGAAATAGTGAATTCGAACATTTGATTAGCACACACACAAAAAGACAAGTTAATCTAATGCTGGGGTTTTATATTCACAAATAATCTATCATTAGCATTCATTACAGGTTCTCAGTAACACGCTGTTAGAAGGATATGATTTCCACTAGTATCTGCAGTCAAAAATCAAAGCAGTTAATTGTGTTTCCCTATTTGGACACTTTTTTGTTTAGTAAATGTTGGGAAAAAAACTTTTCTTAAAGATGTAGTACCCACAGGAAATATATATATATATATATATATAAAAAAAAAAAAAAAAAAACTGTGCTTTTTTTTTTTTTTTTTTTTTTTAATGTTTGTTTAATTACACTTTAACATTGCTTTATGACAACCTAAAGGCATATATAAGACATGTTTTTATTCATCATTAGCATGCTGGAATCGAATTCCTGGACTAATTATTCTACAGGCTAACTGTAATTGATTATAGTTTTCAGTACAAGGGGCGTAAGAGTGGATCAATACATGCACTAGGTACATGGAAAGTCACATTTTCCAGTGTCTCAGTCCCTATGTCCCTATGTGCAATAATTATTTCATTTAGTATTGATGGTATTGACTTCTCTGTGGTGCTTAGAAGGCACCAGGGACTATTGAGATGGAAATTAACTTATTATACTAAAAGGCATTTCTAGTTTAACAATGCAGTTCAGTTGTTTTAAATTATATGGCTTCTTGTATCTATGCAGTGTGTTTACAATTGCAGCATGCACATTTGGTTGTATTTAGTCTATTAGCTATTTAACTATGTTTGCTAAGAATTGTAGTAATTGAATGCATTGGTTTTTTGTTCATGGGGAAACAGTAGAAGTTGAAATTTTGGGTTGGACAAATAATTGGGAACATCTGGCATATGTAGCACACCCTTTTTTTTTCACATGAATTTGATTACCAGCCACCTACTCTTACCTGCCAAATACTGTGTAACTCGGTAAACAACATCTTGTCAGCTGATGAAATTACAAGGAAACATGGTACAGGCCTTTACAAGGAATATCACACTTTACATATTATATCTATATTAGTTATCATAGATAGTTACCCAGGTATTACCATGTTATTACATAGCTATGAATTGTAATCTAAAGCAATACCAAGAAGGCATGCAAAAAAAAAAAATAATAATAATAAAAAAGCGCTACAATTAACTAGCAGAATCTGTCTGGGATTACAGCTTATGAAATAATTCCATTACCAGCCGTGCACAGACTTTCATAACAAAGAGTGGTGAGGGTATGGAATAGGTTATTGGCAGTAGAGGCTGGTGGCCCAAAAGAATGGGGAGGCAGAAAAAAGGCTTGGGGTCCCCTTAAGACCCCAGCAACAATAGAATTGTATTATTGTATTCTGACTGACAACACTTTTAATTATTATTATTATTATTATTATTATTATTATTATTATTATTATTATTATTATTATTAATAATAGTGTATAGTGTATTTATTTATTTATTTGGCAGGCATCTTTATCCAACATGATTTACAGGTGTTACAGGGCAATACTGTTTAGGGTTACAAAATCTCCTTCCACTACTCATAATCGCGCATACTCAGCAAAGCAGTGATTCAGCGGAGGTGGGAGGATTGAGTTGCTCCTCCAGGGATCAGACTACATCATCTGCCATTGCTAGTACTGTACTGTGTGTGATTATAGCAGATAGGAGTTTGTAATGGAGGCTTGTCTCTGATGAAAAAAAAACTCTCTGGGCTTCTCCAATTAAAACCTGTGCTTAGATCACATGATCTGCTACTGCTAGTACTGTGGTTAATAGCAGATAGGAGTTTATAACAGAGACTTGCCTCCTCTGAGGAGCCAGGACTGCTGTTCATATAGGAATGTTGAATTTTGGATTTTGGGTTTCTTTTTTTTGTTGTTTTTGTTTTATTGAACAAGATTAACCTCCTAAGACCTGCAAAATAATTATTTCAATAGAATAACACAGAAGTTTTCTGTTACTAATTTTAAAACGTGACCTGGCATTTTCTCCTTTCATATACATTCGGAACTGTAGTAAACACTTTTAAGCAAATATTGTTAAAGATGCTTGTGTTGCTACAGTTAAAGTTACTGTCAGTGGAAAGAATTGATGAGTGAACTCTAAATTGAACTCTTAAATTCAAAATGCAAAGATGGTAAATTTCATATTAAACTTTGACTCCATAGAGTAGGCAAATAAATAATAACTTATTTGACTCCATAGGCAAATAAGTTATTATTTAAGATGCCTAAATGACTTCTCAGCAGTCTAGCCCTATTAATTCTATAAAATCCCTATAAAAAAATGTGTGAAATCTGTCTAAACGAGTATTCATTTACTGAATAAAACAGTACATTATTTAAAAGGCATATTTATTGAGTTACACCATTATTTAAATCAACATATTGTGAGCCAGGACAATCATAATTAATTAATTTATCCATTTAATAAATACAGCTGGAGCCACTTGACCTGTTTAATTCAGATAGTGTTCATTGGATAGTTAATTAACATTGTATTTCATTTTAACAATAATTGATTCAGCTGTTATTCAGTTGTGTTTGTGTTACATTTTTTCCACCTGCTTTTGTTCAAGGGGGCATTTTGTGGAACTAACTTGAATCTTAACTTGCTGCATCCTAGTTCATATTGTATTTTAGTATTATTATTTGCACTTACTGTAAACTACACTGCATTTAAATATTAAGCTTACTTTGTAATGCTTTACTGCCTTGTAACACCTGTAAGTAACCTGCCAAATAAATAAATTATTATTATTATTATTATTATTATTATTATTATTATTATTATTATTATTATTATTATTATTATTATTATTATTATTATTATTATTAATATTAATAATAATAATAATAATAATAATAATAATAATAATAATAATAATAATAATAATAACAACAAATGTGGAAGCTCTTCAAGAAGTTAGTCCTGAGAGGAGGATCCACATGGATACCTGAACCTGTACCTGACATGTACAATGATTTGCAGAAGTATTCACCCCCTTCCAGTAATGTCACATTTTGTTGAATTACAAATAATTTATGCACAGTTTTTCAAACAAACTTTTTTTTTTATTTTTTATTTATTTTTTTATTGAAAGCTATAGTGGTTAAACTGAACACTTATATTAGGAGATGTTTAAATGTCAGCAAAACTTGCACAGAAAATGTACAAAATGAAATGTATTGGTTGCACAAGTATTCAGCCCCTTAAGTCAGTACTTGGTAGAAGTACCTTTTGCAGCAATTACTGCTATGAGTCTTTTTGGATAGGTCTCTACTAGCTTTGCACAGGAGCATAGTGAAATTTTTGCCCGTTCTTCACTGGAAAATTGCTCCAGTTCTGATAAGTTTGTTGGGGATTGTCGATGGACTGCAATCTTCAAGTCTCGCCATAAATATACGATTGAATACGATTTACGCATGGTATGATGCATCTTCCACTTCTTAATGAAGGACTTCACTGTGCTGAGAGGGATAATCAGAGCCTTTTAAATTGTCTTGTACCCTTCTCCTGCTCTGTGCCTGTATGCCACTTTATACCTGACTTGTTTTGAAAGCTCCTCAGTCTTCATGATTGCTTTGTTGAATCATTATGTGAATTGCAGCTTGAAAGTCTTTATATACCTGTAGGAAATTATCTACAAGTTAAACCACTTTGAGTACACACAGGCTGAAACCATTTTACTAATTTTGTGACCTTTCAAACAAATCATTTGCACCTGTGCTGATTTAGGGCTGTAGTAGCAAAGAGGTTGAATGCTTATGCAACTGAGATTCATCTGTTTTTCTCTGTAAATCTTACTTATTTATATTCTATATGCATTTTTTTAACTATCAATGTGGAGTAGTTTGTATAGATTCTACATGTAAAGTCTAATTTGAAAGCCTATAGATAGATAGATAGATAGATAGATAGATAGATAGATAGATAGATAGATAGATAGATAGATAGATAAAAATAATAGGAACATTTTAAACAAATTCCAATACAATGTCTAAAATCTTCAGGTTTTATCATGCATTTTTCTCTAGACTGGACAGTGAAATTTACTGGACTAGACCATTTACTAGGGCAAACAGCTCCCTGTGCTTTTGGCAATTGACAGTAATGCACTGCCTGGCAACCGGGTCTTTGTTGCTAAGGGACCATTTTATAGCTTTCAACATAAGGTGCTCAACAAGATGATTTTCAAGAGAATATCTACAGCATGTCTATGGCGTTTGTCAATATGTCTTTGTTCTTATTTAATATTCTGACATTTGCAGTGAACCCTGATAGTGAATGCAGTTGTAAATACTGTACATCTCTTGATTTTAATAAAGATAAAAACAGAATTAGGCCAGCCCACTCCTAACTAAAAATTCAAATGACTAACTTGTTCTTATTTATATTTCATGAGAAATTGTATTGTAAAATGTTCAACTAATACAGGAATTTTAAAGAATTTATTTTGCCCTCCCCCAAAGCATATGTTGCACTTTGATAGGATGAAGATGTTTCACATGATACAAATGTATAAATAATTATAGTCAATCCCCATTATATATAGGCTGCCATGTGTAAAAAAAAGCGTTCATTTTTTAATATGTAATTTTTTCCAGATTTAACTTAAATCTTAAATGTGTACATTCAGATACAATTTATAAATCTAGTTACAAGATATAACATTTAACTAAATATTAAAAATATCTTAACAAGATTTAACATTTAGCTAAATATTTAACTGGCCAGCTAAATCTGGAGTTTGTATGCAAATGAGCTCTGCCCACTTTGTGCTTTCACACAATTTAATTGGCTCTTGTAATGCTAATCTGGGAATATGCAAATTTCAGCATTACAAGAGCCAATAAAACAGAGATAGCATGGACATAAACAAAGAAGAGAGCTGCTTCCGCATCCAATGCTTAAAGAATAACAAGACAATTGCAGAGCTTTTTGAGATGTTATAGTAATAAAATAATGACTTGAATTGCATTATTGAGGAGTTTGGTGATAAATTGAGTGATCAGGAGAGGATTTATCAGTATGCACGATTATGAAGAGGTATGTGAAAAATACAGTGAACAAGGGGTGGGGCTTGGTTGGAGATGCAATACTGAGTGTCCTTTTGCTATGCGGTTTCCTTTAAACCTGTTTTACTCTGAAAAAAATAAATAAATAAACAGCGCATGTAAAATTAACAGAGGAAATAAATTGGATCTGACACACCTGACAAGCGCTGAATAAATGGCCGCTAAAGGTTAAAGATTATTTGTATCCTGAGACTAAAAAAAATAAATAATAACTAGAACTTTTAAATGTTGTCCTACACAGCATGTTGCTTGAAATCTCCCTTAAATTAAATGTATTATTATTAAAATTACCATATTAATAGATAATGTTATATATTATCAATAGTTTTTTTACACATCTCTCTAACAAACTATCAGTTCGTACTTTAGCCTCTCTACACTCTCCTGCTGCACACAGGCAGCAATTAAAAGGAAAACAAAATGTAAAGTATTTTTTGTAAACTTATTTGTGTAGTCACTACTTAGCATGAAGTCATGTGGGATTAAAACCATATACTGTCAGCATATGTATGGCAATAATGAATAATTTTTTACAGCCACTTTGCTATAACTGAATATTAATTATTCCACTAGGATAAAATGTCCAAGAAATGTATTAAATAGTTTGAGATCTGTTATATTTAGTGATTGCATTACACTATTAGAGAGTCAGTAAGCCAAGAGTTCTGGTTAGCTGCCAAGATAAAACCTGCATCAGAAGATATTATTATACAATACAATGCCTGTATTGATATTTAAACATTTAAATTGCAGATTAATTTACCTTTTCATAGTTGCTTGGTTTTTCTTCTATTTAGTTTGTATCTGAATGTTCGTCAGCCACATCCCGTGTTTGGTATTGTTTTTTTTAATGGAGTTTTATATAGCTAGGTTCTACATTTTAAACCAATTAAAGGGCGAGTTTTTGGTTTCTTTACCAAATTGCTTGTTAAGGTCAAATTTTATTTTTATTTTTTTTTTCTGTAAAATGAAAATGACTATAGGTTATCTCAATAGCGTTTGCCAGCCTGATCTTGGGTAAAAACAATGTGCCTACAACTTGTCTTGCATTTTTTTATTCAAGTTTTATTAACAAGCCTGGGAAACACTCATTGAACTGCAGATGCCCTGGGCTATAAAGGATTCTCATATACTTGGAGGTCATGCACATACTTCATTTCAGTAACTTGGGAAACAAACATCCACCTTCGGGGTGATAACCGGCAGCACTGTTACAAGAAGATGCTGCATTTTTTGTTGCTTTTCTTTAGTTGCCTTTCTTTAGACTGTTTCACATATCATTTGCAACTCTGAAAATCAATACCAAGGCCCTTATCCTTGTGTCTTCATACCTTGAAGGTATCTATTGTATTCTCAACACGTTCTGCTCCTAAGCTGCCTTCAACATGTACACATAAGTCTGCCCCTATATAAAAAGTTAATCATTAAACAACCTAGCCATGCTTCTTGCAACGATTGGCTGTATGTGTATTTTTCTTTATGTACGTGATATGCCTACATCGTTATACAAGCAGCGCTTGCTTTTTTCCCATCTATCCCTTATACTAGTACAATTGCTATTGTACCTCTCTTAAAGGCCATAATATTACACAAATATCACAGTCATGGAGAAACTCTGGTCTGTTAGAATAATTTATTCCCCACTCACAACACCCAAATTATGTGTAATCATTGCGTTTTGAAAAATTAATTGTAGCTGAAGTGAATGGCAGCTATAGGATTTCAACACATGTTGATTGCACACTGTTTAATTAGTGTAGACTAGAATTTAATTTGACTCCAGAAACTTAAAGATTAAAAAAAAAGGTGGCAGATAATTGATTAATAATCCGAATAAAAATGTCATGGTTAAAAAAAGCTTAATGAAACACGATCAGGTCAGGTGACTGTGTTATTTTGTATTTACTTTGCTTCTCAGTAGATGATTCAAAGACTACTGTATACTTTAAGAAGAACACGTTTTGAGTTGTTGCTCTGGTCAATCAGATCTCAACTTCTATTTCAGCTGGGAAAAATATAAATTTCTATCATAAGCTAGAGTACAATGTAAAACAATCTAGATGTTACCTTGTTGAACACATCATCAGTGAGGTGAGATGATAAGTCACTCTGACTACAGGGTCTTTTATTTTATTGTATTTCTTTTTTTTTATTTTTTATTGTATGAATTTATATGCCAAAACCAGCAGTCGGACAACAAATGAATTTCTATAAGACATTCTCCAGCCCTTTCAGCGTTCACATTACTAATGTCATTCGACCTCTTTACCCTCTTGACAGACTCAAACTTTATGAAACAATAACTGAGAGCACTTCAGAGTACCTCTCAGCTGGAAGAGATAAAGCCTTGCTCCTGCAGAAGAGAGAGAAAATTACTTTTATTAAAATTCTGCTTTCTAAGCCTGAAGTCCCGTCTTCTGTCTGTCTTTCTGTGGCTTTCCCAATTCTCTGCACACATCCCTCTTTGTGTGTTTGCCATGCACACTTTACTCAGCAGCCTAAAGGCAGGTCACTGAAACCATACAACTCGATAAGCTATTAATACTTAATCGCAGCAGCCTGTGCATTATTTAACAATAATGATACCGTCTGTTCCATTATAGATTAAAGGAGAATGGCTCTTTTTAATCATGCATTTCAAAAAACAACAAATTCAACTGACACAATGGGAGAGAAAAAAAAAAACTTTCTTCAGTGACTTGATTCAACCTGTATCCGTATATAGACTCAGTCATAATATATATATATATATATATATATATATATATATATATATATATATATATATATATATATATGAATATATAATATATGAAGAATGCTGACTTCTGTTTAGGTGGGGTGCAGATCCTCATTAGAAACACAGTCTGGGTAGCTCTACTGTGAGACCTTCAGCGATCGAATGCACCATACTTTACAAGAAGTGATAGATGTGTAAGAAATGAATGGCCCCAGAGGAATATTTGGTAAATAAAAGTATTAAAGATTTCAAAAAACGCCCCGAAGATAATGACAAGATTCCTAAAGATACTTGTAAAGTTTAGGGATCCGATATAAGTGATTATAAACAATCTATAACATGTTATTAATTATGCTTTTAACAAATATAGAGTATTAAATATGAAATAATAAGACTAATCTGGCGATGTTATTTTCTTTAAAGTGTATGTATTCTTTGCAAGACAACTTTATAAAGGACTGTGACTTGTTAATTTTGGGACAATGCTACGGGATTCATCGTCTGCCAGAGAGCATTTCGTCTGCGCTGGTTTTTCTTTTTCTTCAGGGAGCTTAACATTTCTTCTTCTGTTCGTTTGGAGCCTGGCTGTTAATGGTTCTGTAGCTGTGAAGTCTGATCGTCAGGACCAAGAGAGAGATGGTGTTGTTTTTTATTTTATCTTCCATCATTTATTTTGTGTATACAGTTAAAATTTTGTAATTAAGTCCCCCGGTGAACTGTAATCATTTGCCATACGGGGTGAAGACGAATATAATTAGTTATTGCCAGTCATGGCCATTTTTATTTTATTTTTTGTGTGTGTAAATAAGAAATATTAATATTTCTTTATTGTTCTGTGCTGCTGGAGATTTTTTTGAGCCCTCTTAAGAACTGTGTTTAATGCGAGAGCCAGAAGAAGACTTTGTTTTTGTTGTTGTGTTGTTAATATTACAAAATTTTAAATACTTTCTGGGACCTCCAACTGTTTTCTTCATGTTAAGTGCACCAACTATACTGGTAAAATTAAAGTGCTGTGGACAGTGGACTTTTTGTTGATTTGTGTTGTGTAAGTTCCTTTATATTATTGTGTTGTTTTATTTTTTGGTTTTCATAAACGGTAATCACCTTGATCAATATTATTTGACGATTGTGTTTTGATTGTCGATTTTACTGTTTGAAACTTCTGTGTTTTTTCTTTTTTTTTCAGAAAAAGTGTGGTAGTTTTCTTTCCCTCCCTCTTTTACATTGTGGTGAGATATTGTTTATTTATTTTTTTATCTATCTATAGTCCCACTACTATATATATATATATATATATATATATATATATATATATATATATATATATATATATATATATATATATATATATATATTGGTACAACAACCATGTTAAAGGGTCCTTAAAGGGTTAAGGCTATTTTTCTAACCTAATGTTGCTGGAAAGGATGTGTCTGTGTTAGGGATCTCACAATTTCTAATATTTAGAAAGGAGAGAAAAATAAGAAGGTCAACCAAAACTAAAATAAACTGTTTGACAGAGTCACACATAAGACTACACAGCCAGTTATCAACATTGTCTGTGTGACTATTTCTTATGAGAGCTTTACTTACATTGCAAATATACTCTGAGTCAACCACTTTAACCCTTTGCAGTCTTATGTCATTACAATTTTCCCATTCCAGCATATACATCAAAAAGATGTCAACCACAGGTCTCTAGTGGTTTTCAGAGAAAACCTTTCAATGGCTGAGTGAAACTTAAATGAGCCGAGAGAAGCCAGAAAAAAAGGGGCCTATCCGAGCAATACATATAGCCCCTGCACCACAGAGATAACACGGACACAAACAAAGAAGATAGCTGCTTCTGCATCCAGCACTCAAAGAATATCATGGACATTTGCAGAGCTTTTTGAGATGTTATAGTAATAAAATAATGACTTGGATAGCATTATTGAGGAGTTTGGTGATAAATCGAGTGATCAGGAGAGGATTTATCAATATGCACATCTATAAAGAGCTATGTGAAAAATACAGTGAACAAGGGGTGGGGCTTGGCTGTAGCTACAGTAATAAGTGTCCTTTTGCAATTCAATGCATTTTAAACCTGTTTTACTCTGAAAAAAAAAAAAAATTAAACACCACATGTAAAATAAACAGTGTGTGTGAAAATAAATTGGACCTGACGTGCCTGAGAAGCGCTGAATAAATGGACTGCAAAGAATTAATAAAGTGAATATGAGGCAGAATTAAAAACATATGAGAACTGATTCAGAGAACAATAAAAGCATAACGTGTATGAGTCATACAAGATACATACATGGTGAGTATGGGTATTGGTTTCCGAGTACAATTATAAGTGGTGGGTTCTCTGTACACCCCTAACTATTGCCTGATGATTCATGGCTGCTAATGATACAAAATCTGAATCTGTGTAAGGAGCAATACGTATTCTGTATATTATTAGTCACTCCTGTAGAAGAACATGTTTTATGTTAAATAAAACCTAAATAGCTTACCATACCTCACTGCATTTTAGATGCTTTCCTTCTATTGAATATATACAGAATGCAATGTTGTGTTAGAAGTGGTAAAATGGCAATAAATACCCTATCCCAAGTCTTTTTTTTATTTTTTATTTTTTGTATATTTGTATGTCAGGGAAAACCATTTTCTGTGCAGAGGAATCCTCAGGGGATTCTTTCATAAAAACAGTGCACACTTTAAAATACAGTGCTATATAAAAACTGATATATCCTGGATCTTGGAGATGGTAGGAAAAGAGAGAAAGTAAATAGCAACCACATTTCATCTACTGAAAGTATAAACTACACATCAATACAAGTGCTCAGCAGAAAAAAATACTTGTGAGAATTAATTAACCCTGATTGGCTCATACAATTTTGAGATATACTATCAATATTTAGTTGGAAAAATATAAACATATTATAGATTGCTAAAGTAACAACAAGATTGTATTCGGTATATATTTTACGAAAACACACACAGACAAACTTTTTTTTAAAAACTATGAACAATGTTAACCACCAAAATGGAGCACAACTTTACGGCAAAAATCTTAAGCTTTATTAAAGAAACCGAACAGTGATTGGATTACATAGACTTGTCAACCACCAGACTTGTGGGGTCACTGCTGTGACATTGCTGACACTTTTAGATAAATGTTTAGTTCTAGTAGTCAATAACTGCCTGTCTGGCAGTTTATTGCTTTAGCATGCTTATACAGCAATGGAATAAGACTATGTTAATATATTATTGTGTTTCTTTCTAGTTGGTTTTATAGGTCTATCCTTCCATAACTGTCTTCCTCTTAAATATTGGCATTAAAGGGAATGGCAGGATTAAATTAAGCTTATGTATGTATAAATTTATTTTTGATCAAATATTGTTAGGGATAGGGATACTATTTTAAGACATTCATGTGAGGAACGCCCCAAATAAATGTGTGCAATACATGTTACAGGTGTTAACATATGTACTCATCTTTGCCTACTGATATCCATTTGCCTTGCCAGGAGTTCCTTGTAAAAGAGACCCTTTTAGTGGTACACAGTGTTAACTTGAGTCACAGGTCCCTTTACAAATTACCTTTTTTATGACATGTATTGTCTCATGTGGTTTCATTTTAAAAATGCCACCTGAACCAACCCAGCCTCTTCATGTTCTTAGAGGCTACTCAAACACATGGTCACATTGATTCTGTTTGACATATGTGGCCCATTACTTAGCCCTTACATGCATGACCTCAGAAAAAAATAAAACCCAAACTCTTTAAAAATGTGTCTTCCATTTAACTGAATATTCAATTTACTTTATTATAAGCCACTTTCTTTTTCTTTTATCCCACCTCATTAAAAATTCTAAGCCCACTCAAGCTCATTTTAGGCCCAGTAACACTTCATGCAGGACTTGAGATGTAATAAATCATGGATGTTGGTATTAGAAGCCTGCTCAGCACCACACAGGAGTTTACATACCTTCTAGGAAAAACTGTCATAGTCTTTGAAGACCAAAGCTTTGGTTTGGGATTAACTACTTCTGCAGCGCAGGATACCTTTTTAGGAATGAATTACCACATACAGAGGGGCTTAATTCCACATGCTTATGGGATGAAGATTTTCCCTGGAGCAGATATTGACATATGACTTTCTTATCCCACAGGTGCACGTGTCTCTGTACTAGCTACTTTGCTATCTACCTCATCAATCAGATCCTACATACCTGCTGCCAATACTTCAGTGATAACCTGACAGGTTATCAATGTTATCATTGACATTTACCATTACTGGTAATGGCCCTGTTAGAGTGCTCTATTTTTTTTGGTCAACCTGTTAATGATATTTTCTAACACTTCCACATTATCCATCAGTGTCCTTGTGTTGCGTTAGAATTAGTTGTGTTATCAGAGATCTTGATCTCGGTAAGTAGCATAAACACTTTCCAGCAACAGTTAGAAACAGAAATACACTTTCCCTGGATTCTTCTAGACCTTACTGTGTTTTACCTTGCAACTAGTTATAGCAACTGAGTTTGTATTTGAAATCAGTTATATTACAGTGAATATTTGTAACAGAATATATTTTTGTAAAACAGAACATGTGGAAGACTAGTACAGCGAGTTGTACAAGACAATTGAAGACAGTGCACCTTGCATGTCCCCTAGCTCACCACTTCCATGCTCTGCTCTGCATATGATCGTCCCTCAAAGACAGAAGCAGTGCCACAATACCGATCTTGATTCAGCAGAAAAGAAAATTTTGGTGACCAGTTACTCACTATAGTCTGACACGATCAACAGGACATAAAGCACATGTCTCTAGTTGTTTTTTCTCTGGAAAAAGATGAGAAAGCCTTTCAATGGCTGAATGAGGCCGATATGAGCCGACTGAAGCCAAAAAAAAAAGACTCTTTTTATAGTTAGTATCTGATAGCCCCATGCACCATAGAGGTAACACTGACATAAACAAAGGAGATAGCTGCTTCTGCATACAGTGCTCAAAGAATATCACAGACATTTGCATAGCTTTTTATGATGCTATAGTATTGAGGAGTTTGGTGATAAAACGAGTGATCAGGAGAGGATTTATCAGTTTTCACGTCTACAAAGAGGTATGTGAAAAATACAGCGAACAAGGGGTGGGGCTTGACTGGAGATACAGTTCTGAGTGCCCTTTTGCGATTCAGTGCCTTAATAATAAATAAATAAACATTGCGTGTAAAATAAACAGCGCGTGTGAAAATAAATTGGACCTGACGTGCCAGACAAGTGCTGACTAAATGGACTGCAAAGGGTTAAAATGTTATCCTATAACAAACCACAAACATGATAAACAATAAGAGATCGGTACCCAAATTATACAAAACTTTCTTTTCGTTTGGACAGGCAATACATGAGAGGAAGAAAAAAAAAACAATATAGGAAAATGTTCCAATGTAAAAAAAAAAAAACATCCAAGGATATCTTGTATACCTTCAAGTACATCTTGTATAGTTTAACATGTACCTCTGTAACATTCTGCCTTCATTGGGGGTAACAAGTATCACATTTGTTCAATTTCTTAATGATGTATTTGTGGATGTCTCAGATATTTAAAGTATTACTTGAAAAACCAAAAAAAAACCTTATACATGCCTAGGTCTGGAGAGTTTAAAACTACCCTTAAAAATATTTGCTGCAGTAAACTGTAGCAAAGTGTAGTAAGCCTATTAAAATTATGATAAAGCATACATGTTGAATTATTCGGAATTATGGTAAAAAAAAAACAAAACAAAAACAAAGGTTAACCATGGAGCTGTAAATACATAATGTAACCACTGGAAACCATGGTCTAACAATTTCATGGTCTGACAACCAATTGCTTGAGCTGTTGTATAGTGAGAGTTTCTCCCTTGAATGTAATAAAATTTTGCATGGTTACAAAAAATTATTCTCTGTTATCCTTGCAACCTTTTGACAACAAAAGAGCATTGTGAATATGAAGCTAATATAGTATATAAGGGGTGTTGGGCAAAGTGGGCTAATGTACTTATTCACAAAAACAAGCATGTGTACTTCTTAGATATTCAACCATTTTTGAAATTCTATATGTTTCACAGCAGACTACTCTACATCAATGCCTTAGACATGAAACATGCATCACAGTTCAGCTGCTAAATATAAAATCGCTGTCAGACCACACATTTATGTTAGTAAATAGAAGATAAAATATTTAGTTGGACATAAAAACTTGTAGTGGGTAAGTATATAGACTGAGGAGCATGAATTTAGGTCCACAACCTTACCATGGTCATGATATGGTTATTTAAATTGAAGGGAAATAAAAAAGGTCCTGGAAGGACTTTGTTATGAACATCTTGCCAAGCAAAGATACATAAACATGTACATAATGTTTTTCTTCACATTTGCATATTTTAAAATCTTGTTAAAACTCTGTAATGATAGTCATGTGTCTTATGACTATACGTTTGGACAATAGTCATCTGTCTTCCAGATAAACTTTTTGAAATTGAGTGGTGCAGTATAAAACCAAGCAAGCTCATAGCAACAAATTTAACCAGCTTTGTCCTTGTGCAGAGGTTATTCTGACTCTACTGGTTTTAAATTTGTTTGACGGCTGGAGAGCTTGAATATTAAACATACAAGCACCCTCTGCAGTCTATACTTTCTGGCCCTTTAGACTCCTGTTTGAGGTATTTTATAAAAATGTTTACTCAAACTAGAAAATGGGAGAAATGGCATCAATTAACAATCTAGAGCAAAGAAGAGGGCTTTGTTTATCATTACGATTACAAAGAGCAGAGTAACAGCAGAGATTAAATTCAGGCTAGTCTGCAATCACAACCCTGAATGCTGTAATTGGCCATTGTCTTACCAGACTGCTTTTGTGAACTGCAATATTTTTTCTATGTGAACTTTGTGATGTAAGTCATAGCCACAGCATTGTATCAATTGCATATGTTTAGGTAGCCATCAATGAGTTCCACAATATGAATACATTATTTCAACTCAATTATTAGGTAATTATTAAATAAAACCAATCTCCCATGCCGCTTCCACTTAACAAGCCTATGTAAGGCTGGCAGTGTTTATCAATTCAAACTACCTGTAAAATTAAAACAAAGATATACTTTCATCTTCTTATCACATACAATATGAATGAAGACCATGAAAAAACTCATTTTGTGTGCAGATATCAACAGTGCCAAGGGTTATTTCCTAAAGGCATTATTTAATTTATATCTTCTGATCTTAAATCTGAAGGATGTTAACGTTCCAGGGCTTAATAAGGACTCTCTTGGGGGAAATTAAAAGCCTTAGCAAAACAACATTAATAGAAAATATAATCCATTCACATTGTAGATTATTTAAGACGCTGATTACGCAATTCTTCTGCATGCACTTTATTTATTAATTGCATTGTTCCTATAAAAATGTTTTCCTGAAATGTTTACAAAAGTACACTTACAGGGATTGTGGCTTCAAATGCCATGTATGTTGTTTTTTTACAACCTAACCTCACTTTTGTATTATGTCAGTCATCATTCAGTATAGCTTTTCTTGAAATGTGACCAGATTAAGATCTGAAAGGAGGATGAACAGATTCAGTTAAGTAATTTAAGGTATACATGAATAAGACCAGAAGAGCTCCAACCCTCAAGGACTAAACTTTTTACCATAAAGGTTGAATAAGTGTGCTGTTAAAATACCAGGTTACCATTTTCAGATTGAAAGTTAATTAAAAATAAAAACCTAAGCAGCAACACTCCATCTTGATATAAATTAATACATTAGTGTTTGTCAGCGAAAGCCAACACCATATACAAACAACCCATGTATTAACATTGTTCTGTTTGATGATGACACAAAGTTCAAACCATGTCATAGCTCCTCTGTAAAACAGCAAGCCACTGCTGTGACCTGATCATTTAAAAAATTCAGCAGTACCTGCAGTACAACATCCTGGGAAAAAGAACAGTCATGTTTTTCATGTCATATCTTGTTTATAAAATAAGTGCTTACATGAATAAAAACAGAGCTGTTACTCAATGAATGCTTTGTTTTAATTATTTATTTAGCAAATGATACCCTTTTAAAGAAAACTGATAATAAAATATAAGTTAGAATTTGAAATGCATTGTAAGGTTTGCTTGTTTCTTAAAAATAGTAATTCAGATAATTTTCAATCAAAACAGTTCAGATTGCTTGAATGTGGTTTGTACATGTGATCAAAATCATAATTTTAATTAGCAAAGCAACTCATGCATAAACATGGGTCCTCCGCCTGAGGTCACAACTGCTCTTTGAATCATAAAAATAACCTGTTTGTTATTTTGTCTCTTTGAGACAAGCAGGCAGCATTTGTTAGGTGCCAGACTACAGAGAGAGAGCTAACAATATATAACTTTTCTGCCATCTAAAGAGTTTGTAAAATTGTCACAATTAATATAAAACATTTCAATCTTACAACATAATAATAAAAATACAAGGACAATGAAATATCAATGTATGCAAGCATCCCAGGTGACTTTACAAAAGAAATATACAAAATAAATAATGTGTCTAATTTATAATACAGCTACAAATAAACCAAAACAAATACATTTTCAAACAAAATTTAAAAAATTCAGTTTTGCTAGCATTCCTGATATGAATCAAGAACAAGTTCCAAAGATGAGAGGCATTATAACTAAATGCCATGGCTCCTACAGAGTTCAAATTAATTTTAGGGGCTGTCAGAAGATTAGTATTTTTCAATTTCAGGGAATGACCAGGGACATATGGGGTGAGCAGATGTGAAGGCATGAAGGTCCAATATCAAATAAGGCATATAGGTAATTAAATATGGGATTAAAACCAAAATTAAGCAAGTTTACAATATATAATTGCGAGATGATTAAGCAAGTTCAAAATATCTAATTGCGATTATACGCTATATATATATATATATATAAATATTCTATATATATATATATATATATATATATATATATATATATATATATATATATATATATATATATATAGTGCGTATAGAAAGTCTACACCCCTTTAAAAAATGCCACCTTTGTTGCCTTATAGCCTGGAATTAAAATGCATTAAAATTGTTTTGCTTTTGTTTTGTTTTGTTTTTAATTTATCTACACATCCTACCCCACAACTTCCAATTCCTAGAAATTTGTAGAAAATTAATTAAAAATAAAAACTGAAATAGCTTGGTTGAATAAATGTCCACCAATCCTAAATTAGCTCAGGTGTAACCAGTCACCTTCAAAATCACACAAGACGTTAAGTTACCTCCACCTGTGTTAAATTGTAGTGATTCACATGATTTCAGGATAAATTCAGCAGTCCCTGTCGGTTACCTTTGATGGATAGTACATTTCAAAGCAAAGACTCAACCATGAGCACCAAGGTGTTTTCAAAAGAGCTCCGGGACAAAGTTGTTGAAAGGCACAGATCAGGGGATGGGTATAAAAAAATATCAAAGGCCTTGAATATCCCTTGGAGCATGATCAAGCTGATTATTAAGAAGTGGAAGGTGTAAGGCACCACAAAGACCTTGCCTAGATCAGGCTATCCCTCCAAACTGGGTGACTGGCAAGAAGGAGAATGATCAGAGAGGCTACCAAGAGACCAATGGCAGCTTTGCAAGAGCTACAGGCTTTTATGGCCAAGATTGGTCAAAGTGTGCATGTGACAACAATATTCTAAGCACTCCACAAATCTGGCCTGTATGGTAGGGTGCCAAGAAGGAAGCCATTGCTCAAGAAAGCCCACCTTGAATCCTGTTTGAAGTATGTACAACAACACTCAGGAGATTCTGTCGACATGTGGCAAAAAGTTTTGTGGTCTTACGAAACTAAAATGGAACTTTTTGGCCTATGCAAAGCGTTATGTTTTGCACAAACCCAACACAGTGCATCACCCAAAGTACACCATCCCTACTGTGAAGCATGGTGGTGGCAGCATCATGTTATGGAGATGTTTCACTTGTCACAATAGAAGCGAAAATGAATGGAGCAAAGTACAGAGAAGTCCTTGAGGAAAACCTGCTGCCCTCTGCAAGAAAGCTGAAACTGGGACGGAAGTTTACCTTTCAGCATGACAACGACCCAAAGAACACAGCCAAAGCTACATTGTCTAAGGAACAAAAAGGTAGATGTCCTTGAGTGGCCCAGTCAGAGCCCCTACCCAAATCCAATCAAAAATTTGTGGCATGACTTGAAGATTGCTGTCCATCAATGTTCCCCAAGGAACTTGACAGAGCTTGAACAGTTTTGTAAGAAGAATGGTCAAATATTGTCAAATCTAGGTGTGCAAAGTTGGTAGAGACCAACAGACTGATAGCTGTAATTGCTGCCAAAGGTGCTTCCACCAAGTATTAACTCAATTACGATGCTAGCTGTAATTGCTGCCAATTAATGCTTCCACCCCTAAGTATTAATATAATTACGATCTTTCAGTGAATTGTATTATGATATTATTATATATATATATATATATATATATATATATATATATATATCTATATATATATATATGGAGCAGTTTAACCTGATGGGGATTTACAATTACCACTACCAATGTTTTGAATTACTAGTGATTGTCTAAGCTTACTGGTCACATTAATAAATACATGTAAAATAATACATTTATTACTTTATCTACTTATTTATTCTGTTCTGTTTTAATGCCTTATGTCATGTTTTTTCATGACATACTACTATCTTGTTTAGGCCACAAATGTTTACATTTTCTATAAATAAGATACCAGTAAGAATACTGTAGCTGTTTGAAGATACTGTATGGTAATTATTATGTTTTATGGGGCAATACAGTGTAAGCAGTATGGTGGTCATGCCTTCCAACAAGTGTGCTAGGTGTAGAGAACTGCATTCCTCATACCTGGTGTTTTTGTAACGTCTTTTTGAAATTCCTCTATGAAAATATCCTAATGTAAGTATAAATATAGATAAAACTTTAATGTTTTTAATCTTTTGTATTATGTAAATATCAGTGTTTAATGATACGCAGCATACTAAGCAATACAATTAATTTGTGAATGCAGTATGTCACACAAAAACATCCAGTCATAACTTTTTATGACATTACATATACATGAGTGGTATAAAAGGTCATAATGATGTTTTACTTCAAAGAATTTCACATCTAAGTATAGCTTATGTAACATTCTCTGCCAACAAGATAATAAACCCAATTTGTGTATAAAAAACTATATATCAAAAAAAAAAAAAAAGTGAGCACAAGGATTTTTTTTTACAGTTGTACCTTTGTGTGCAGTTATATCTAAAGATCAGGTGGGGTTATACTAACTTTCATATGTTGTGTTATAGTTCTTGTACAGGTGCAGTATACAAAGGATCTGCAGAGTACAAATATTTCAACAGCTGAAAGAGACCTAGCACAACTGCAAATA
Source organism: Polyodon spathula (assembly GCF_017654505.1). Lineage (NCBI taxonomy): Eukaryota > Metazoa > Chordata > Actinopteri > Acipenseriformes > Polyodontidae > Polyodon > Polyodon spathula. Next base: position 8,151,632 of record NC_054555.1, on the reverse strand, counting down.
ACTGGAGTCTCCTCTAACTGCATTGGATCAATCCTATGCTTGCAAATCAATTTACACAAGGCCGCAAGACTCGTTAACCTAATTTGTACAGACTTTAACTTCCAATTACATCAATTGAACTTTTCTGTTACAGTGTATTTTTGTTTCGTGATTTAAAGAATTGTATAGGTATATGCGGTACGTTTGTGGCATACTGTACAAACAGCATCTCCTGCTGAGGATATGGACAACACTTTAGAGGTGACTTAAAACAGGAAGGCAGGCCACGATGATGACCTACAACCAGTGCATGTGGAAACTTATCTCATCAGAGATGCCCATGCATTGTTTTAAAGAAACCATCCAAGCGGTTCTCTAGAAATGATCTTCAATAGCTCAGCATAACAGGTGTCAGAATTTGCCATTGTGTCGATCAATCGTATATAATTGCATAGTCTTTATAGATTGTGATGATACAGGTTTCTGTCATTGGAATGCAGTGCTTGGTGCACCCAATTAAGGTCTATGTAAATATTGGGTTTGGAGAGTGAATAATACCTTATATGCAGGACAATGTCTGTGAAAATGGTAACATGGGCCTTGTGGGAACTGAGGCTAGATAGCAGACTGCAGGTAATCACATGGTTCTGAAGGAATGTCCTGGATTTGGAACTGATTTGGTATAACTGTAATATTTGTTACCAATGAGTGTTCCATATCTCTGCCTGTAACAAACTCTGCTCAGGCTAGTGTCAGTTGAATGCAGGCTAATAAATGCGGTTGCTAGCCAATTAACCCAAACTGCTTGCTCTGAGCAATGACTTATTTGTTCCCTACCCCCCTGTCATGCTATATATTTAAATTGAGGAGGTTTGGTGAATTATAGTATATTAAAAGGTGTTTTATTTAATGTAGTACCAACATTTGAAGAGAACAATTCTTTAGTTAAACCATATTGAACTTTTTGATGGAACAACATCCCTGATATACAATGCGTAACCATGCAGATTCCTTAGTGGCCACTTCATATCTCAATGAACATTTTGTGCAATATTCTTGCTGCCAGGAATATTGCAAGATCGCCCACACAGCCATTTAGATGCAAGAGACTGTACAATATACAATGATTTAAAAGCCATTGCTGATCTAAAGCAGCATTGTGGTTGATAAGGGAAACTGTTTTACATGACTGATTTTAGAGACATACTGCATTGTGTGTGTGTGGGGGGGGGGGGGGGGGATTTTTTCTTAACAGTGAAAAAAATATGGCTTTATGTATTACATATTAAACCTAAGTTCACTCAAGTTTTTTTTTGAATACCTGTTGTGGGCACTATAATTTCTAATAAACATAAGTTCAACAGGCTATTTGAATAGATATAAGTATCTAAACCCCATTGTTCTCACCAATGTACCACTTACAAAGCAAGGCATGTGGTAATACACCATAGCAGCTGCTGAAATAAACAGTCAGATATGTCCTAACCAAGAAACATGCTTCCTTCTATTCTTTTCCTCATTCAGGCCAGGAATGACACTTCAGTACCAGTACTTGCTCTATCACTAGCTGTAGTTGCAGTAACTGTAAACTCTCTCTGAGATATACTGTACAGTTTCTCCGTTTCCTATCTGGGCCCATTCTTCAGATGTGACATAAAACCAAGGTCTTATTGTAAGTGACTCTGCAACAGCATTTGTGATGTACAGTTCACCCTCCAGTCTCTGTAATCCCTTTGGATAAAAGCATCTGCTAAATGACTAATTAATGATAAATCTTGCTCACAAAGCAAATTACTTTATTGATTATTCATTCCGTATTTGCACTATTATTTTGCAAGGCAATTACAAGTTGTACAGTTTTATACCCTTAAATTAAACATTGTATAATTTAAGCATTACACTTATTGCAAAGTCATTACAAACAAATTGCCTTGCTTTAGGGAGCGTTGGTTTAATCAAGTTCCAATATTTTGCATGAATTCTTATTAAAAAAAAAGGTCAGGTTTTTTTTTTTTTTTTTGTGGTTTATTTTACTGTGAGTTAAAATAAAATGAAAAATGTGGTCAATAAACTAGATTATAATTTGTATTTTTTTTTTTTTTTAATATTTAATTTGGTGAAGCAAATAACAGTGTCACAGGCCTTTGGTAATTAGAGCACTAATGCAGTTAGCAGTTTTAGGCATTTGATAAATGTGGCAATTCCAAACTTTTTTGTCACTGACAAGCTGCTGTAAGATTATATTTCAAATTGAGTACAATTCTTCATCTTCATTCTACAATGGCAAGAATATCCATGTCCCCCAAATTAATTTCATTTCAAAGGTCTGTAATGTGCAGTGAGAATAACTGATCTTTGTGACCGAGCTGACATGATTGCATTACCCTGCTTCAGTAGACACCTCTATTCAGTAATAATCACCTTTACTGGGTACTGCACAGCAGATAAGAGCCTTAAAATGGCTCCTGCAATGTGTAGCTGCTTTACAGTCCCTGCAGCATGCCATGAATTTGGGTAAACACGTTATCGTATGATTGTGTATTGTGATGATGCCTGGCCTGATTCGACAGAGAATGACATTGTTGAATTTTAAACATGTAATTAACAATGCTTATTGCAAATTAGACTTATACTATAACTTAAGATTTGTGTTTAGATTAATTCTGATTTTCTTCTTTACAAGGTAGGACCAGTAATGGAAGACCCTCTCCACACTCTGTGCTGTCAAGATATTAACTGACCAAGCCATCATCAATAACCAGAAATGAACTGATTTCAACTACTATCACATACTGTTTTATAACTTTATGGGAACTAGTGTATTTTAACTACATATTATTAGTGGAAAGCTTCTTACCATATCATTATATGAGATGTGCTGAGGTAAAGTCCAGCAGGAAGCACAAAACACACCTGTCAAGCCGGTTCTACCCTGGAAGTTAGGAGAAATCTGTTTTTTTTTTTCTCATGCAGGCCATCATAGGACATTCTCAGCTAACTTCCCTGAGACATTTCCCTTGGTGAGCAGGATCCACAGGGAAGAGTGGACTTTGTCAGTCCAGCCTATTGGCCTTTTTCAATTGGGAGGGGCTGAGTCTGGTGATGGCAGGTGTCTGACCAGCAACCTGTAAGATCTCCTTGGATCTGCTTGCTTGCCTATGCATGGTTCAAGGAAACTCCTTGAATCTCCTGTCTTTCTAATATCAATATCCTAATAGAAAACATTGATCCATATTTTAACCCATTTTTATTTAAATTGTATTTAAGCTAATAATCAAAGCAAAACGCGTTACGATATATATATATTATATTTATATATATATTATATAGAGATCTATATATATATATATTATATATATATATTATATGTATATATCTTAATACATGATGATTGGTTATACTGTAAATGTATATTTTCTAAATCAACATGTTTTTATGATGTTATCATGTTGCACCAGGCTCCATCAAGTTTACAATTATGTCAAATAGCTAGACAGTATATTTGAAGAAGGAAACTAATCAATATGTGTCTTTATCTGTATATCATGTATTATGCATTTCTGTATATTTAAAGTATTATGGATTTTCTTGTAGTTACTGCATCTTGTAAAGTGCTTTGTGATGGTGGTCCACTATGAAAGGCGCTATAAAAAATAAAGATTGATTGATTGATTGATTTTTCATAAGCAACACCATATTTGTATTCACTTATTTGTTGGTTTGTAAGTTCTTCATATAACAATAACTACATTTTTCTTACCTACCGAGATTGTCATGGAAACATTGCATTAAAACATAAAGCAAAGATAAATAGTAAACCACAATAAAATTAAAATAAAATAGAAGTCAAAAGAAATAGAAGCATTTACACGTTACACACATTACTCTGCACTCCTTGTCAGTTTCATTATGGATTTGATAGCAGCCAGAATGAAGAGCTGCTGGCTGTTAATTAGCGGCTTGGTTTTGAAGTTATCCATCAGAGCAACACTGACTCAGGCCCTACACTACCTGTAGGAAAAATCTTAAGCAACCTACTTCAATCTGATGAGCAACACCATTTAAATACTTGTAGTTTACTGGTAGGAAATAATTAACTTAACTTCTGTAACCACAAAGCAAAATACAGAAATAAATTACAGAAATGAATAGGATTACAGAAATAAATTACAAAAGTGCAGAATTGATTTGTGTTTCTGTATAATTTACTTAGATTTTGTTTTTCTTTCTCACAGACCTTTAAAGACATTTTTGCTCCACAGTGACTTCAACTGCCAAAGGCACCACAGGTAACCAAGGAGATGCAGAGATACACATAAACAGTATATATATTCACTAATATATATATATATATATATATATATATATATATAATATATATATATATATATATATATATATATATATATATATATATATTACAATCTGACACGTATTGTTGACCAAATAACACCGGTTGCCCGTAAGAACTTTTCAGCACCTGTATTCTTGTTTCTTGTTACTCTTCCCATCTCACTTGCACTTTCCAAAGAAGACAGCTTTCCAAATATATATTCTGCTACAGTATGAATTTCATGATCAGAGACTGGTGGTAACATTCTTACCCAACACAGTGAGAACAGAAAATAAATTGTCTGAATCAACAGCCTTTGTAACTTCTCTCCAACTGTTGTGTTTCCAATTATTACATTTCTTCCTAATAAGACCACCCCCCCCCCACCCCCGTGTATATGTTGTATCATTTGGTATTATTATTATGTAAAATGTATTGTTTAGTGTGTAAAAACACAATGTTTATTATTATTGTTTTACAGCATAGATGGGGTTAAAATTCCCCATCAAGCAAAACCTGTGCAGATTTATTAATTTATTATTAATCTGGAGATGGTCACATGTATAAAAGCCCACAGGTTTGGCTGAACGAGGTTGGGGTGCACAGCGAGGAGGAATGGGAGAGAGAGAAGAGGAAATCATAAGAAATATAAACATTTGCTGTGTGTGCTAAACAGCTCAGCATGATACTTGCTTGTTTAGTGTTCACTGTGTTTGTTTGTCTGTTTATTTTGGCCATTGTGCCGTTTGTTTTAGTGTTAGTGTTTTGTGTTCAAACCTTTTATTTTATTTAATAAATAGCTGCACATGCGCATTAAATCACAATACTGTTTCTTGCATTTCCTGGTCTGACGTCACCATCAACCATCCCTTTCACAGTCTGACAGACAAGCATGCTGTCATAGATCTGTTGGAATTTATTTCGCTAATTTCATCCTATTTTGTAAAACCAAAAATGGATATATAATGAATTGTCGTTCAAAGCCTGACCCTTGAAGTGGAACCACCGAGCAGCAGTTCCCTGTCTTGAGTAACTTATAGATTCATTGTTAAAAGTGGACTTTTTTTAACATGCCAAAGCTGCAGCAATTTTATTATAGATTAATGGGGCCGTGAATCATGGCCTACATAAGTAATGTGATGGCTGCTGCAGTCGGTTTTTCAGTGTTGCGCCACATTTAAAAATGTATAATCTGTACAATTGCATGACCATGTGTATCACAGTACAGGAGAACTTACAGCTGCATTAAGCATTGCCAAGCACCATGTGTCCCGTTTGCCAGTTCTTTGTCATCTCACATCTAGAAAAAGGTAAACTAATCATAAGGGCCTTTAAAGTGGTGTCATTATGTTCCCTGCTGACGCTTTAATCTTTTGATTCTGCATTCTCTCACTGTCCTGACAAAGACAAGCCAGAAGTTGTAAAAAAATGAGCGACATCGCTTTCTCCAAACTTCTCTTTTATCTCAAATGGTGCTTGAAATTTGCAAAAGATTTCAAATCTCGGCACCATTGGCTGGCTTTCATAAGAAAGCTGTTTAGTTGTCTACCTCAAGACCCAACTCTCTTCCCTGTTTCCTGTTTCCACATTTTAATTGTGTTTTTCGAGAGGGAAGGAATGGGGTGGCCCCCCCCCCCCCCCCCGTTGACACCTGGGCCCCAGTCGCCGCGGTGACCCAAAAAATGACTAGAAGCTTTCTACAAACCTGATTGACAGCAAATTTGTCAATCAAACTTTTTTTTTTTAAATTTGAAGTTAATTTAAATTTGTTGTTGTTATTTTCAATTTTGAAACTCAAAATTAGTTCAGCATGCACAGTAAATCCAATCCAAGATAGACTTCCAGTTGAATAATGAGTTGTGTTAAAAGGCTTTTTTAATGGTGTAAATAAACAATAAATAGAATATTGTTTCAGATATTTTTTAGTTAAGTTAAAACTGATTAATGTAATCAATTTTTTTTTTTTTAATCTAAAAATACAACAGACGGAATGTGAAGGGGTTGCCCCCAACCAACATGATGTACCAGGAAGGGCCTGATTATTATTATTATTATTATTATTATTATTATTATTATTATTATTATTATTATTATTATTATTATTATTATCCAAGAATCTGGATTTAATAACTTGTCAAAGGGTATCCTGGAAAAACAGAAACCAGATTCACACTAGGTATACATTTAACATTCATTGTGTAAGTCTTAGGATATAATGAACTTAAGAGAGGGAGGGGCCTGTAAAAGTAATCAGTAGGTGTATTACTTTCTTTATTCATTCCTTAAAGCTTCTGACTACTGGAATAAAAACTTCCAAGATGAATAATTTGGCTTCAAGAGGGTCCCTGGGGATAGCAGGCAATTACACATTGCAAAAGCATTCACACAAAGGCATATCATTCGTGCCCAGACTGCAGAAAATAATTGTTCGGTTAGAAAACCAACTATGTATCTAAATATGTTTAATAGTGCTTATTACATACAGCACACAGTACAGTACTTCTATTGAAATCTGTTAACGAGATTTAGAAATCATTGTCACTAAAATGTTCCTAAATTGTTATAAGTAATCTTGGTGTTACTGTGGGAGATAATGTAGAAAATCCAATGCCTTTATGTGTTATGAATACTGCCTGTTTGTGACAGATACTGGAATTGTTTCCTTTTACCACAGGGTTTGTTTTTGTGACACCTTGCATGTCTAATCAGTGAAATTCAAAGCTAAAGATATTAGAACAGAGAGAAAGTGACTGCAAGACTTTTTCATTGTACCTTTGGTCTGTGGCCACCCATTGTTTTGCATGCGCCACCAATTACGCTTGTTTATTTAGATTCCCAAACAAACCTTAGCCATAGAAATAACAAGAGCATTGAAAAGGTAGTTTTTGTTGAGGGGGGGGGGGGGGGGGGGGGGGGGGGGGGGGGGGGGGGGGGGGGGGGGGGGGGGGGGGGGGTGGGGGGGGGGGGGGGGGGGGGGGGGGGGTTAAATAACGCAAAATTACAATAAATAATGCAAAATTACAGTTACAATATATGTTACCTGGGAGTAATAGTATTCGAGCAATGCATGGGGGTCTTGTGAAACCATTAGCTGTGCCTCGTTAACTGGAGAGATGGCTTGAGAAAAGCTCCAAGGAACCAATGATTTTCTAAAAAAAAAATTGAAACAAGAGGGTATTGTACTGTAGGTCCTGATGGTCATGACCTAATTTATTCAGCAGTCGTCGTTTTTGATCTTTTGTCCTTTTTGCAGTTTAAATTCAGTGTAGTTTATAGTGAGGTGAATAGTAATGTTGAAAATCACACAGTGAGATGTGCATAGAGTAAATGTTTATAAAAGGGTGTCAAAATTGTGTTAATTGATGCATATTTTAGTGTTAAACAAAAACACATTATTGCCACTAATTGTAACACCAACCAACTATATAATAAACCATGTGTCTAATTTAATAACAACCCCAACCTTAATTTATATGTTTAACAACAAGCTTCGAGCCTGAGATGCCATAATGTTAATACATTGTAAACAGTGTCATGTGGTTGGTGGATCTGCAGGCCTACCGTTCAAATCGAGGAAGACAAAGAAAAATAGAGAGCTTGCATACAAATTTGCAGGAATACAGTTGATAGAACAAATGAACAAAGAAGGCAATAACAATACTGGTGTTTTGCTGTAACAGTGCATTAGCAGTCCAGTCTTGTCTCATGATCTGTTTATTATCGCAGTTGGAGTTAATGCATTGTGTTGGTCATTGTGATGTGACAGACTCAGGGTTCTGTCACGCCAGCAATCTGATTTGCAGTCACTGCACTTTATTTAAATCCATCTGTTAACTCCTGGAAAGGGAACGTTTCAAATTCTACTGCAGCATAGTTGTTGTTCTATTAATAGAGAACCTAGAACGTTCAAAATAGTAATATAAAGACAGTAATTGTAGTCATAACAATCTAGTGTGAATACATTTACTAAACAGTTGTACATAATGTTTTCATCATTTATTTTGTTGGATATATTATTATGTTTTAGGTTTGCAAGACAGTTGTAATAAAATATAATAATTATTGGCATACATTTAATCGGTTCTGCTGCCAGATTCCTGACAGTGTTGCATACAGAAGACAATTATTCATTTTTATATATAGATTATATATATATATATATATATATATATATATATATATATATATATATATATATATATATATATATATATATATATATAAAGGTCCCAGTCCCTGATCTTGTTTACTACGTTCTGTGCTTGTTATATTGTCCTTGCTTCACTAATGTCTGCCATCACTGTTTTTCATATAATTTCTTTCTCCAAAGCTGATACAAAAACACCTCCTATGGTTGTATTACATTGATATCGGCAACTTCTATACATTAGATAGAAAAGCAATACATATATTTTAGGCCTCTCCCTTGCAATTTTCTACATGAAAAAAAGCATTGCAAGCAGTCAGTCTAGTATCATTCCTCTAAAGCCATAAAAAAAGAACTGAAACATTTTCTTTTTGTTCATGATCTACAGTGCCTCCTTTTGGACATATGCATTTAGCATTGTCTAGTAAAAGACTGCAATATTATTAGGAACTGGTTCTTTAGATATTTTCTCAAAACATTTAATCTCAATGGCTGCAAATTGAGAGAACTGCACGGGTTGTGCAGGCGGAGGAGGGTTGGCACAGTCTTGAACATTTATAGGAGTGGGGTTGGACACATGGGGCCAAGAAGGACAGCAGGTACAGTACTAGCATTGCCAGCAGTTTTTGGGATGTTGTCAGTTGGCAGACTAACATCACCCAAAAACAGAGAACAATTTTATAGTAACAAATTATTATGTTTGATGAATTCAGTTTATTTAAATGCTGATGACATGTGCCACCGTTTAAATGTAAAATAGTTTAGAATGTGTTGTTTGCTGTTTTCTGTTAATTTTAAATATACAGTGGTACCCCAAAATTATTGAAACGCTATCCTTTAAATACATTAAATAAATGAAAACAAAATATTAAACTCCTCTTAAAAACAAGCAAGCTGTAACCTAAATTAATACATTTCAACAAATAAACAAAGGCTGCACTTTTGAGTTTTTGTGTTCCAAAGAAGAATTCTTCAGGGTTCATTCTGAATGTTCAGTTTATTAATCATACAACATTTACTTTGTGGGCAACAATTACAATGAGCTTTTACTAAAGGTTGGTGGGGGGGGGCTAGTAGCTGTGGGTGAAAACAGGTTCCATATCCTGTAAAAAGGGCTTGATGTCCAAATGTGCTCCAGTTATCATGACCTCTGGGGAATAAAATTAATGGATGAGCTTAAAAGACTCCAAAACGCCTGAAGAGTTTTATCAGTGTACAGTGTTTAATTAAACATTTAAGAATGTATTAGCAGGTTTTTTTTCTGAAACTCCACATTGGTAGCCAAATAGGTCTTTACAAGTGTGGCACACATTAGGGATGGATTTCATTTAAAAAACCATGCTGTATTCTATTCTTCTACTGCAAGATTCAATCAAATTAAGCAAATACATTGTCAATTAAAAGTTGTGAATTTCCGATTTCATTTCACAAGATTTCTGTGGTGATGGGTTGCTCTATCCTCATACAAAGGATTTTAATCAACAAAGTTGATGACTTACCCTTTACCTAGCTTAGTGGGTTTTCTGATTTCCAACACGGTGATGCATGTATTTTAAAGTAAAGCACTGGTGCAATAACACCTTGTACCTCTGTGGAAAATGGTGTTTCTAATTTCAAAGAAAATGATATAACCATCAAGGATGGGATAACGCCCCCATGCGGTAGGATTATGAGCTTATGCTCCTGATAGGCTGGTGCATGCACTGACATCTAAGCCCGCCCCCCTCTCGGCTTAGAATACCCATTGCACACAGCATCGCGTTCTCCTTTGCTTCAGGCCACGAAGACTTCGGAAGCGACCTTGCGACTTGATAGTTATTTTCTCTTTCAGTGAACCGGGGTTGCATCCGTAGCCTATCGTTCCCTTTCAATTCAAAAATAACCATCAAGGATGGGAACAGTGTACCCAAGCTGTCGCCAGGGAAAAAATGCGGCAGCAGAACAGTCTTATGTCATAACGCAACTGCATAGGTGTCCATCTACACATGTGCGGAGCAGCGCCTCAGTGTCCATGCTCGAAATGACACCTGTCCGAAGGTAGAATTATCACCACCAAAAACTACATGTATTGTGCGGCATGACAGAGTCTAACACAGATGCTCCTAATGATGGAGCAGAGGAACCCAGCACATTCAATCTGTAGAACCTTGTAAATGTATGTGGTGTAGCCCAACTGGCTGCAGCATAAATCTCAGACATGGGCACACCTCTGAAGAGGGCCCAGGAAGTCGCCATTCCCCTAGTGGAATGTGCCTTCAACTGCCCTGGTGGCAGAAGGTCTGCAGATTCATATGCTAACTTAATAGCATTCACTATCCAATGGGAAAGACATTGCTTTGATAACGCCTGCCCCAAGGTCCTAGAACCATGACACACAAATAACTGCTGTGTCTGCCTCAAAGCCAGATTAGGACGCATGGAGACCCTAGACCTGTCTCCTGCGAAGTGAGTGCAAGAGGGATGCACTGATAGTGCGTGTAACTCACTCACCCTCTTAGCTGAAACCACAGCTAATAAAAACGCATTTTTTACAGATAGGAGCTTCAACTCCACATTGTGGAGAGGCTCAAATGGGGTCTTGGTAAGGGCTTCCAGCACCACATCAAGGCTCCACGATGGTAAGCTGGTCGCAAATGCCTTGCGCCCCTTAGGAACTGAGATACCAAAAAATGGCAGCCTGGTGACAACCCATCGATACGTACATGGCAAGCCGATATGGTGGCTAAATACACCTTCAGTGTAGAGGGAGATTTCCCTTCATCTAAAAGCTTCTGAAGGAACTGTAGCATTACTGCCATCAGGCACGATATTGGGTCATAGCCCCTGCCAGACACCAATCTTGAAACAATTGCCACTTGTACGTATACTGGGACCAAGTAGAGGGTGCTCTCGCACTCTGAATGGTCAAAATAACCGCTGTCGACAGTCCTAGGTGGACAGACGTTCCCGTTCAGAGGCCAAACTCATAGCTGCATCAGCTCGGGCCTGCCCCAACTCCGTGGTTCCCTCTCCCATTCCAGACCACTCCCCAACCTTCGTTGGAGGCATCTGTGGTGATCACCTCCCTGCAGAAGATGGCACCCAAGTGCACGCCCTGGCGAATATTGGATGGAATCTTCCACCAACTCAGGGGTCTCCAGCATGTTTGGGAAACCTGTAGCTGACAGTGTTTGTCTCGCTGCGGATGCAGCTGGAAGGCATTCAACCAGGCCTGAAGAGGTCTCTGGTGTAGTATGCCCAATGGGAGGGCTTGAGAGGAGGCAGCCATCGACCCTAGCAGGCGCTGGCATAACGTCATGCTCAATATTCTTCTCAACCTGAAAAGGGAGAGACACTGCTCTATTGAGGCAACTCTTTACGACGATAAGGTCGCTTCCATGGACAAAGAGTCCAGATGCAGACCCAGAAACTCGGTCTGTTGTCTGAGTTCACCTTTAGACCCAGCCGCTGGATATGGTCTGTGACCCACACTGTGTTCTACACCAACTGTTCCCTTGACTGCGCACAGATGAGCCAGTTGTCCAGATAGTTCAGCAGTCAGATGCCCTGCACCTGCAGAGGGTCCAGAATGGCGTCCATACACTTCGAAAAGGTTCAAGGAGTGAGTGACAGGCCGAATGGAAGGACACGAAACTCGTATACCTTGCCCTGAAAGGAGAAACGCAGGTACTTCCTGTGACCAGGACAGATGGGGACATGAAAGTATGCATCCTTCAAGTCCACGGTGCAAACCAGTCGCTGTACCGGACAGACTGTGTCGGTGTGTGAGCATTCTGAATGGTAACACCCAAAGGTATTTGTTCAGTAGCCACAGATCCAAGATAGGGTGGAACCCATCGTCCTAACTGGGCACCAGGAAGTACTTTGAGTAAAACCCTTGCTCAATCGAAGCAGTTTCTACTGGCTGTAGCATGCTTGCTCAGCAAGGCTTGAATTTCCCTGCCCAGACCTGAAGACTGGTTGAAGTCTTTCACTGTGGTCACCACCACTCCCCGGGTGAATGGTAGCATGAGCGTTCCCTGCTAAAGGGACAGTAGCCCTGTGGCTGTGAAGATGGGCTGGGGAAACGTTCCCAAGCATGCTTGGTGTCTGGAGATCTCCGGCTAGTGTTTAGCTGGGAAGATGGACTGCGTGACAGCTGAAGTTTAAGAAGAGGCGTTGCCAACACCAAAGGCGGAGAGGACTCGGGAGTGAGAAGCCTGCGATGAGGGAGAATGACCCCCAACTACCTTCTTCGCCCTGTGGCTTAGAGTGTGTGTTTTGTCTGCCAAGGAAGACGCAGCATGCTCTGGCCCCAGGCAAGCCACAGAGTCCTCATGTGGGTCTGACGCTGGCAACTTAGAGTTGCAAGTCTGACATTTATGGAAGCCGGACATTTTGTGCTGAGTGCGAGCACCGGGTACGTTGCAGCACCAATATACCTGTACTGAGCGTTGAAACACGTGGACCATGCACCAAGCACCGAGCGTCGAAGTGCCGAGCACGTGCACGGAGCGTCGAAGCGGCTCGTAGAGCGCCGAAGCACATGCACCGAGTGTCGGTGGGCGAGCGCGTGTATGAGAACCGAGGCGAGTGCACCGAGCATCGATGCGCCGATCGCGTGCACCGAGCTTCGAAGCGCCACACCAATGCGCTGAGCTTGTGCACTGAGCACAGAGGCACATGCACCGAGCATCGGGCACCAAAGGCGCACCGAGCACTGAGGCGCATGCACCAAGTGCGTGCACTGATTGTCGAGTACCTGGGCGCCGGAGCGCAAGCACCAAGGCCTGAAGCACCAAGCGCCGAAGCGCAGAGCACTAGTGCGCAGAGCACTAGTACGCAGAGCGTAGAGCGCTGAAGCGCTGTTCACCAAGAGCGTAGGAACGCTTTGCACGAGGACGCTTGAGCGTCAGCTGACCCGTCAAGCAGATCATTGGGTGCTGGTGATGTGCTCAGGAATCTAAACACTCCCAATGGTGCTGGTACTATATGGTACTGAAGTACAAGGCAGGTACTATACTTACCTATAGTGCTCTGAAAACACAGGCCAAAGGCCTAAGGTGCTACAGACCCATCTGTATAATTTTAAATACAAATACAATAAAGTATACACAACAAAAAATATGATTGTGGTGGTTGCCTTTTTTTTCTTTAATGCAGGGGTACTATAGCCAATGCACAATGCGTAGGTAGCTAATAGCGACTACACGGCGAGTTAGAATAAGCTGCAGGTGATATTATCATGCTGGCTGACAAGCAAGCTCCAACCTTGAGTTGCTTGAAACTCAAGACTGAGGCTGCAATGAGTACCCCTGCTAAGATCTATTCTTTTTTTTTTTTTTTTTTTTTCGAACAGATCAAAAAATACGACAACAACCAAGGCATAAACAATATTAATAAAATATTAATATGTAAAAAAGACGGGCAGCCGAAGGCCAAAACTTCGGATAGAAATGCTAAAAGATCAAGTGTTGAAAAGTGAAAAATAGTATAGTTTTAATCGCTCAGCAAGCTAACACTGTCAACTAGGGAAGGGGCAGTAGCCAGCTTCCTAAGCTTAAAGCTAAAATGAGTACAACAGTGTAATACAAGGGTGTAAGTGATTCTCAGAGAGAAAAATACTTACGTGCTTATACTGGCTGAAAGCAAAGGAGAATGTGATGCTGCGTGCACTGGGTATTATAAGTCGACGGGGGTGGACTTAGACGTCAGTGCATGCACCAGCCTATCGGCAGCTTTGACATAAGCTCAGCTAAATCCTACCACCTGGGGGCGATATCCTATCCTTGATGGTTATTTTCAAATTGAAAGGGAACAGTTATTTATGTGATATATTATGTGTTTACCATCCGATCTGTCATTGGTATTAATGAACAATAGACTAAATGCACAAAGCCCACTGCTTATTTAGTATCAAATCATTTGCAATTGATTGCATTTTTAAATTATTAAACAGTGCCACCAGGTGGCTTAATAAACATATTGGCAAGGAGAAAAGGAAAGTGGACAGACTTGAAAAGAAAAATGTCTGGGAGATGCAATCCGCATCCTAAACTCATTCGTCACCTAGCCATTGCTAGTGGTTTCTGTATAATAATATGGGGAGACCATAATGTGTGCCTTACAATGTAATGAAGTTCAATGGCAAGAGCCTCGTTTGCATTGTGTAAACCTTCACACTTCTTTGGCATTTAATCATTACTAAATAGCAATCCGAAGAGTACTGGTGCTGCAGCAGCATGAAAGCAGCTTTTTTCAAGGAAGGCCACTTTTTTTTTACTGCCAACTCGTTAATAGCTAACCTATTTTCTGTTTCAGATTTTCAGAGTGAAATAAAACGCTTTTTTTTTTCCAGTGGCATCCTGGTCCAAGAGCCATCTTGTCAGATCCACTTTTATCTGCTGTCTTTTTAATCCATTTTCTTTATTTTCATCTATCTGAGAAAATTAATGGTTTGATTGCTACCAAGAAAAAAGACCCATGTTCATGTTACATTCACTGCTAAAGCTTTACAGCTATCCTCACCAAGAATCTAAACACCTAAAACAGATACAGCCTCATACAGTAAGACTCATGTAAAAGCTATATCTACAGTTTTGACATGTTCTATGTAGGGGAAGTACGTGTGAAATCAGTTCCTATTGTTTGTGTTATTTACATTATTTATTTTACAAAAAATGATCCTAAATATTGGTTAAGACAATTCCTTTGATTTAAAACAGCAACACAACACTATTGAAGAAATGTCAGGTTAACAAATACATTTTTGTGAAATCAGATTCAACCATATATATATTTTTAAATTCTACAACATATGGCTTCATTAGTTAACACCCTTAAATCAGTATCTTGTACATAAGGACATACTCATCTATGTATAACATGCATCCTGTGTATCTTAAGCTTAACTAAGTAGCCTAGAGTAACCTCCCTTGTACAGGATACGACTACAACTGCAACACAATATACTGTGTACCTTGTATGTCTTACAGTACAAAGAAATTATATATATATATATATATATATATATATATATATATATATATATATATATATATAATATATATATATATATATAATATATAGATAGATAGATAGATAGATAGATAGATAGATATAAAAGAATGCATTATGTTATGAAAATTACGGTATTTTGTTACTTTAGCAGTTGCTTATAAGTTCCCAAATTGCATTAATATTGCACGTCTAGTGCTGAAATTAAATTTATGACAACTAAACTTGTAATTACAGATGTGTTGAAGATGTTTACTCCCCCATCCTCTGAACGCTTCAAGTCGGCATTTCTGATACTCCAAATGGCTTAACATGCATTTTTTTATATATATTTTTTTTTAATTTTAAGACAGATTCACTTGTGTCCATGACTCTGATGATAACCATATGCCAAAAGTGCTCAGATGGCATTCCAAATTTCTTGTTCATATAAAGACACCGGTTATCTCAGTGTATTAGCATGAGGAAGAACTGTGACGAAGCAGATGGAACTACGTTTTATTAAGTGACCAAGGAAGCTCCTTCATGAAGAATGCAGGCGGTGGAGAAAGTGGTTTCAAATCATGACAGTTTTCCTCACAACGTGTTTGCCGTACTTTTCAGGACATGCGTTGCTATGCAGTTCTGATTTAGAGAAAAAAGTCGTCCGTACCCATGCAGATTACTCAATTTATAGTCATTTAGGGGAGGGGATATTTAAATATCCTTGTCTGCTTACTAAGTAGGAAAAGAATGACTCTAAATATCATGAGGAGAGCTTCATGCGTTGCCATGAAGATAAAAACATTTAACAAGAGAAATGAATTCACGTGTTGTCGCGCACATTTTGAATTATGCTGCGCATTAGCTACTTGTTTGTCTATAAAATGTAATTTCTACTACATACAATGTTAGTACTTAGATTTTATATTTGTGTGTGTGTGTGTGTGTGTGTGTGTGTGTGTGTGTGTGTGTGTGTGTGTGTGTGTGTGTGGAACATTTAAAAGTTACATTTCATTAACACTCTAACCACCTTTTAGAACACATGTTTTTATTTTGAATATAACCTACACTATTCTATATATATATATATATATATATATATATATATATATATATATATATATATATATATATATATATATATACAAGCCTGTTGTTATCGCTACTGGACCTAGCAGGAATCAATTCCTTCGTTTTGTATAAGAAATGTACCAGGGAAAATATCAGTGGCAGAGACTTCATCTTGAAGCTAGCCACAGCGCTTCATCAGAAAGCATTTCTGCAGCTCAACTTGGATTCTGTGCTGCAAGTGACACGCACACAAGAGAAATCATGTTATTTTCATTTTAGGTTAAACACTACTTTTGTTTTTACGGTTTTCTATCTATATAAACCTGTTTACACACTAGTTTCTTTTGAAATGTTTTTTTTATTATAGTTTTTCTTTTTTTGAAGTAGTGCTTTATATGTGGTAAGTTAGAAAATAAACCCTTTTATGTTTAATTGTTCATTTAAGTAAGGCGTTTTGGCTTTGCAGATGTTTGATATGATGAGCTTGAATAAAACTTTTGAGTTGTATCTGATAGTTTGCCTTTCATTTTAATATTGATGATGTTTAAAATGTACCGTGATAAGGACTGCCGTCTGCAGTTGTAGGTATGAGTATAACTGCGGCGGTTCTAGTGTTAAAGTAGTCCATAAATGTACATTGTGTGTGTGTGTGTGTGTGTGTGTGTGTGTGTGTTCTGGATCTTGACTGCTGAAATCTTGTGAGCCACAAGCACGATTCCTCCTCAGGTTTTTACAGCTATTTTTATCATGAGAAAGCGATTGACACTGCCCTTAAAGTTGCGCTGCCAAAAGGGTGTTCCTTTGTTGTTTCACGATGTATTTGCATGACAACTTCACAGTCATGACTGTAGTCGATTTTCATGTGCATGTACAATAAACCCAGCCATAGTCTTCCTGTAGGTTCTTAGATTCTTCTCCTAGTGGCAAAGTCTATATTAGCTAGACTATACTGTATACCAGAGCTAACATATGTACACCATGGGATATTTTCAAAGAGCATATACAGTGGCTCTCAAAAGTATTCACACACCCACCCACCCCCCCCACCCCCCCCCCCCCCCCCCCCCCCGGACTTTTCCACATTTTATTGTGTTACAACATGGAATCAAAATGGATTTAATTAGGAGTTTTTGCCACTGATCAATACACAAAAAAAAGCCCACAATGTAAAAGTGAAAAATAAAATCTACAAATTGTTCTAAATTAATTACAAATATAAAAGAAAAAACAATTGATTGCATAAGTTTTCACCCCCTTTTCTATGACACACCTAAATAAGCTCTGGTGCAACCAATTGTCTTTAGACAATTTAGTTGTCTAAAGACAATTGTTAGTTGGTTGAATGGAGTCCACCTTTGTGCAATTAAGGTGTTTCACATGAGTTCAGATTAAATACACCTGTCGGGGAGGTGCCACAGTTGGTTAGTATATTTCCTAACAAAAACTACATGATGAAGATGACGGAACATTCAATGCAAATCCAAAAGGTTCTTCAAAAGCCCCAATCAGGGGTAGGATATATAAAGTCCATTATCCGAGCGAGAAGGGCACTAGTCAGGGATGCCACCAAGAGGCCTATGGGAACTCTAAAGGAGTTCAGTGTTTCAAGGCTGAGCTGGGAGTCACTGTGCATATGGCACCAATATCCTGAGTACTTCACAAAACTGGCCTTTACGGGGGGGTGGCAAAAAGAAAGCCATTGTTGAAAAAAACTTACATCAAATCTCGGCTAGAGTTTGCCAGAAGGCATGTGAGAGACTCTGAGACCAAGTGGAAGAAGATTCTATGGTCTGATGAGACCAAAATAAAGCTTTTTGGCCTCAATGCTAAGCGCTATGTTTGGCGCAAGCCTAATGCCGCACATCATCCTGAGAACACCATCCCTAACATAAAGCATGGTGGTGGCAGCATCATGATATGGGGATGCTTCTCTGCATCAGAGTCTGGAAAGCTTGTGAAGATAGAGGGAAAAATGGATGCAGCAAAGTACAGAGAAATCCTGGAGGAAAACCTGCTGGTCCACAAGAGACCTGGGACTTAGGAGAAGATTCATCAGGATATATCCCCAATATCCCCAAGCATACAGCTAAAGCGACACTGGAGTGGATTAAAAACAAAAAGGTCAATGTCTGGGAGTGGCCCAGTCAAAACCTGGACCTCAATCCAATTGAGAATATGTGGAAAGAGTTGAAAATTGCTGTTCACCATCCAACTTGGTGGAGTTTGATCAATTTTGCAAAGAAGAATTGTCAAAAATTGCAGTGTCCAGATGTGCAAAGCTGGTAGAGACTTATCCAAATAGACTCATGGATGTAATGGCTGCCAAAGGTGCCTCTACCAAATATTGACTCAAGGGGTGAATACTTATGCAATCAATTATGTTCTGTTTTGTATTTTTAATTGGTTTAAAACAATTTGTAGATTTTATTTTTCACTTTGACATTATGGACATTTTTGTGTTGATCAGTTTCAAAAACTCCTAATCAATTTTGCACAGTATTGCACAGAAATTAAACACAAATATATAGTCTTGCTGATGTTTGCTTAGCAATGGATGTCAAGATGTTAAAATGCATGTCATTTTTTGTATATGTTTATTATTACATTATGTATTTTAAAATAATGCATTTGAATTGTAAAGGGGAACCCTTATTTCCATATGTTTGGAATAATTATCATCATTGGTAATTTAAACGCGTAATGTTTATGTGGCACATAGAAAGTAAGTTGTGTAGAAACAAAATAGAATTGCCAGGAAAATAGGTAACCCTTAAAAAAATAAAACAACTAGACAATAATATAATTGCAATGGTGGCACCCCGTCAGTAGGTGGCGCTCTAAGGCTCACTGGCAGCCGTTTCATAGACTATTGTTGTTAGAAAACTCAATGGTGATTATATGAAGACAGGCTGCTGTATTGTGTAAAGTTCAACCGAACTTTTATTATTATTTTGCAGAGACCAACAAGTGGAAGCAAAATAAATATGTTGCACCTAATTGAAGTTGATTTTCATTCTGTATGTGTTACATTTGCGTTCAACATGCACTCATCTCAATCAAAAAAAAAACAAAAAAACTCCAACCTAGCCTAAACGTTTGCAGAGTCTATATGCTTGCCCCATTGTGATGCCAGCAGCATATGAAAATGATACCATTGGCTCTTCATACAAACCCCCAGTAGTCCAACTGCATTACCAACATCATTTGGTGTGTTTAAGCATGACCCCACTGTAAATGAAATGGTGTAACTTACAGTAGTTAGGCTGTAATGTACTATATAATAACATATCCTTAACTTCAAAACCTGCACTTGGATTTACAGACACAATTAGTGCTGATCTTACACCACATTATTCCTGAGATTAAGGCTAATCTGGGTGCTGATAATCATTCATTCAAGCAGTAAAATGTCAAATATCATAGCATTAGCCTAAAGAAATCGGTCTACTTGACTTAAGTTTTTTGAAAGTTTTAACTCTACTTAAGATAACTGGCCCACCTGCCTGTACATTTCCAGTGCTAGAAGATTCATCTCATGAAAACAACACCACACAGTACAGGGTTTTAACATTTAATAGCACACTGTAGTGTGCTTTTGTACTCCAAGGTACAGGCACATTAAATACTAACAATACACGGTCTTGCTTTCTTTTTCTTTTCTTTGTTTTTTAAGCAAACAATTGTGCTGCCTTATCTTGGCAATTATTCTAAGCTGGTGAGGGAATTTGCATACCATTTTCACTACATGCTGGAAGAATAAAGAATGTAAAGCAATTCTTCATTAAAGTTTACTCAAAGGACACACAGCCACTTTTAGAGAACCATAGTAATAACAATATCAAGAGGGAGGAAAATGCTAGGACAGCGCTTTGCAGAAAACCATTTATAAGGATGAGAAAAAGCAGAGGGACCAATCAGAGCCTCCCTGGGCACTGTGTGGCATGCCTGAAGATGCTTAGTACTTTCGAGTCTGTTAAAATGGATGGCAGAGAGTTGATCTTTCAAAGATTAGCAAACTAATTAAAAAATTCCAATTAATATCCCATCATTGTTTGGTGGAAACACACTGGAGAACCAGGGGAAAAAAAATAATAGCCTAGCCTGTCATCAGAGCATTTTTAAAGAAGCTCCTATCAACAAATGTAATTAGGTGCTTCTTTTTTCTTTTTTTTTTCGCTAAAAGGCATTGTTTTCTAAGAGAAATTTTAATTAATGTGGTCAGAAACTGCATTATTCAAAAAATAAAATGCTCCTATACAAATATTGGTTAACCTTGAGTGACTGAAAAATATTTTTTACAACTCAACTGAAACAAGGCAGCATTAACAATGGGTTGCACATGAGAATAGAGGCTTTTAGGTTGAAGTAACTATGGTTTTAAAACCCGCATTTCTATTCTTAATTAGCTGCAGTACCACACTGCCTACTGTATTGCTTAGTTGCCAATGACATAACAAAGAGAAGAGGGGCAAAGTTGATACTACTAAAAAAATGCTTTTAATGTTTGAATTTCAGTGGTTTTGCTGAAGATACAAGCCAACATAATATAATGTTTTGATTAAAATTGCCTTTTGAAGCTGGATAGTGATTGTGAGTGACATCAGGAGCTGTCCATTGAAATCTAGGTAAATAAATACATTTATTATAAATACTGCAGATCTAGGTCATGTGCCGAAAAATATTAGGGGTGTGTCCAATTACGAGTTCAAATGAGTATCTACAACGAGTAATAGTAATACACAAGTCATGTTATTCAGAAGAAAATACAAATATGTACAAAAGATCCAATCCAGTGGTGAAGGCGTGTTTTGTGAGAGGTCAAGCAGACCAAACGTTCAGCTCATGATTAAGTTATTTTCAGAGATATATTGCTTAGGGATTGCCTTACATTTCTAATATAAGTTTTTGAGTTGATATTGGGTAACTTGGGGATTTGTTTGCCTTTGTCAAAGCTAGTCCTTGAGTTTATGTGTGTGTGTGCTGGACCATATAACTAATTGTACTGACATTTTTCAAAGAAAAAAGAAACTACTAGTGTGTAATTTTTAGCCCTTTAACCCTTTGTGGTCCATCTATGCAGCCCCTGTCACACGCGTTATGTTGAATTTATTTTCACACAAGGACCGCAAAGGGTTAAGGACAAAGCATTTTTCAGTAGGATGCTCCCCCAGGACCAGGCATTTTTTATAATCAGGGGTAAAAAATACCAATTACAATAATTTCAAAATTTGGTACCTGTAGTGCTCATTCATTTTTGCATCTGGAGTTGAATAGGTTAATGCATTCATATTTAAGCACAAATTATTAATCATAATCCCACTGTATATGTTTAAAAAAAGAAATGGAGACTTTATAGAAATATATCCGATGGTGTTTAAGCATGAATAGTGTAGCCATAGCTTTTTTTTTTTTTTACTCTTAAAATGTGACTGAAAAATTCTAAAGCAGCAGAGAATAAGAACACTCAAGCATTGGCATGGCAGCAATGCAAGTGAATTACTAAGCCAGCTACTCAGGAAATAGAAAACAGAATGTAGCTTGGCAATGTCTATCCCTGTTTTATATTCCTCTGCACAAATGACTTTCTGCTTAGTGCAAAATCTTTGTCCTATTCGAACTGCTGTCAACCAGTAAAATGAAGCACTAGATCTGTGATTGGAGGTGACATACCATTCTGTTCAAACAAAAAAGAACTGATCTCAATTTCATTGGCTCATTTTGTTTCTAAAATTATTTCAATAACTCTGTTGATGAACTGCTAATACAATTTGAAAGATTGTTATTCTGTTTTGATTTTATACCTGTGGTTTCTAGAGATGATGATGCCTTTCCCGTGCATCTGAATAATAGCAACAAATATTTGCATTAATATGATGATGGTCAACATGGGAAATCACTGACTTGGACTTTTTGTTTTTGCCGGCATCGTCCAAATGCATGAGAAATGAATCGATTAGTATTCATAATATGTGTGATTTCATTTTTTCATTTATAAATTCAGATTTAGTCAAACTCTATGGGACTTTTTACAGAACATTATGGACTGATATATATATATTATATTTATAATATACTATCTATATCTATATTATATAATATATAGTGGACAAAACTATTCACCTGTGGGAAGGGCTTCGCCCACAGGATAGTAAATACGACTTTATATATTTAGTTTAAATATAGCTGATACAGCATACGTAACTAAATGTTGACATATATGTTGTTATTTTGTTTAAACATAGCATACATAAGTAAATAAATAAATAACAGAAATAACAGAAAATGTTTTTTAGTTTTTTTTTTTTTTTTTTTACCGTTTAGTTCTCTATCTGGTTTGCTGACTGCTGCATAATCCAATTAATATCCTGCCTGTCATATTTGTTTTACCATTCACCAATTTGTGTTTGGAGCATCTTTTGTAATTATTGTTCTGTTAACTCACAGACGTTGCTTCACATTCAGTCTAATTTTCTCTTGTTGTGAGTAGTGGAAATGAAAGGCATTCCGTTGAAAAGGGGTGGGGCTGACAGTGATGTGAACCAATCACATGACAGATGGATAACATATATATATATATATATATATATATATATATATATATAAACAGTGCTTAAACAAAATATATACTAATAAGCTATTTTCCTGAACTGCAAGTTTACTTGATTTATTTAAAATAGGCTGTAAAAATAGTGATTCAAAAACATTCCTCAAAACTGTCCTTAAAATTTTCTGAATATGGTCCTATATCTACTTCTATGTCTGTATTTTAAATAGATTTGTATTCCTCTTCACTGCTGAGAACCTGATCCTCTATGCTTGTAAAAGGGTAATCCCACAAATACCCCTTCCTCTCCCACTGCTATCTAAGGTAATATCTAATATGTCAGTATCTTTTTTTTTATAAATCAGCATTGTTACATATCATAGTCACATGGCTATTGCAGTTTAGAAGAAACAGTCTGAAGTCAGGTTTAAAATGCCACAACTGAGGTTTTATTGTAGCCCCTGTTGAAAAAATGATGGCAGTTTTAAAAACACAGGAATAAATAAACAAAATAAACATGAAAATAACAATCCAATAATGAACAGTGTATATAATACAGCACTTCTCTGAACACACATCTATTCAGTCACTCCATGCTCTCTGGTGTTCAAACCGCCCTCCTCAAAGGAGCTGTTTCCAGGTTTATATTCCCACCGTTATCATTAGCCCCTCCTCGGGTCAATTCACCACACCTTTAAACACAAAAACATTGTTACAATAAGGGTGACATAACCGCTATAAATGCTAGGATCCTTCCACTTGGTATTTAACTATACATGAATAGCCACACTCATATCAATGCGATTTCACAGTTAACATCCCCACCAAATGGAATACTTCCCCCACATTGCCTGTCATTGAGTGCGCTCAGGTTTATAGCCAGCACTACTTGCTCGCTTGCGCGCAATCCCCATGATGCCGGCACCCAAAGTCACCCCAACTTGCCGGTAAGATTGCAAACCAAAACATGTTTTAAAAATATTCACAAAACATTCTGAATGCCAAACTTAATCCTCCACCTATAAACCCACAATAACATTGCGAATAAAATATGCTCAAACAAAGTTGAACTTTTCCCTGTTTTGTTTTTACAAAGGAGAACGACAACGACAAAGCTCAGTTTTGTCTCCTAAGTAAATTATACATTTGTCTTTCCATTTTCACAGTTATTCTTTTAGATGTTTACATTATTTATTTGAAACAGACAATAATAAAGAGAATGTCTTTGTCATGTCGTCTTTCATATTTTAAGACAGGGTAAAAATCATGTGATAGTGTGTATCTCAACCACCATTCAAGTGTTAGAGCCTTTTTATTTAAATTTTACTGAAATCTGTTTATATTGACAAATGCCATCAAACTTTACTTTACTGTACCAATAGTGCATTTATACTTATAATGCCACTATGAGAAGTCACAGAGGTGCTGTTTCTTACCATTTACCTAACTATATTGCCAGCAGCATGCCAGCCTCCCGGGGCTAATCAGGGACTCTCAGCTTGCCAGTGTCAGCACTAGGTTTTGCTAAGGCATTACAGTGTCACAGAGAGAGGTGTCATGCTGCTACCTGTAACTGGCACAGAGCGTGTGGCTGTTCTTTAATAAGCACCCTGGGATAGCTTGAATCATGGAGCTCGACCTAAGCTTGTTAGCACCATCAGCTTCACTTACTTAAGAATGCTCAGCAGATGGTTTCATCAGGAGATAGGGAAGTCAGGTATAATTAGGGTCTCAACTAACTTGCTAAAAAAAAAAAAAAACAGAGAGGAAGTTACAGCAATTGAGACTTAACCATAGTTGAGCAATGTGCTGCTATTCCTGAGCAATTCTTGCAAAATGATAAAAATGTAACATTTTATAAATAGGGATAGCGTTAACTCATGTTATAAAACAAAGCTAATGAATCCTAAATTACATATTTAATCAATATACTCTTATTGTGATAAGTGAAGAAATACTGTGATCAGTAAGTCAATTTATTTAAAATGTGTGCATTTTACTAATATGCAAAATATGTCAACCACCAATCCTGAGTGTTAGATCATTTTTATTTTAATTTTACTGAAATCTGTTTGTATTAAAAAAAAAAAATGGCAGTAGGAGCAGTAGGTTATCTGATGCAAGAAACACTAAGGTTCCTTACTCAGTAAGATATTTCCCAGAAGGATTGCTGTACTTACAGATGAAGGGTGATCGCAGTCTTTTTAATTTCAACCCTCCTCATTTGTGCTGAGCTTACTTTACATGGCAGAGTGCGGGCCTTGACAAAGTACAGCAGTGCTGAAATTCGTCAGAAAAAATCAAGTTCAGCAGGTTCACAGAGACATACATCACAAAGTACAGTGACATGAAAGTAATAACCCACAGTCTCCTGCCAGCAAAAAGAGTCCCCTTTAGAATGATTAGCAATTTATTACCTGGAGGGTAGAATTACACGTTTGTTCAGTATCGGAATGAGAATATGGGTTGTACTCAACTCTTCTTTAGTGAACTAAATATATACAATTGTAAATACTTTAATGTCATAGAGAAATACATTTTGTATGCATACAGTCATGTTGTTGTACTATGTTGTTATATGTAACTGACTCTGGGGTGGTGTTTTTATTGTTGCAATATGAAGCCGTGTTAGTTTAATTCCATGTGCAGCTTTGCCACAGTGTTTTATATCAATAACGGTATATTGCATAATAACAGAAATTAAAACCCTAAATATTTAACGTCAAGAAAATAAATGAAACACTTACATGTTTGTAGGTGCTATTATGCATTGTTAAAAATACTGTGTGTGCGGAGGCACAGTCTAAAAAAAGAAACAAACAACTGAAGGTTTTATATGTGATGTTTTATATATGTAACTATTTAAAGATATATATTTGTTATAAAAAGAATTGGTACTAAATTGTTTAAGACTGTTAATGTGGGCATGGCTAGCTCTTTAAAACCAGTATGTGAATCAATGCTTAATATTACTTAAAAGAAAATAAATGCTTCTACCTGAAAAACAAAAGAAGGAAAGCTCTGAGTGTCTCTGTGATCCTGATGTGCGGGGTGGACATGTGGCTTGGACATGTCACTCTGTGTCTGAGAATTACGGAATGCTACTACAAAGAGTAGAGAACTAGGCAATTTGTTTAACTACCAAACATGAAGCAGAAATAAATGTGTTAAAGCTCCTGGGACTTTATACAACAACACTCTCTTTCAATACCACACACACACACACCCACACCCACACAGCAACCTTTCTTCTATAATTGCAGAGAAACTCACAGACTCCTGATGAATTAATATTACTCTTGGCACTGCAATAATAAAGCATACATGCACACTCACATTTAGCTACGAACACCTTAGGAATGGAGGTTGTTTCCTAAGTTTGAAATGTCCGTATATTTTAGGTTTTTAATAAGTGTGTACACTTGCTATCTCCAGTCTTAAGTGCTATTGTAATGTCGGACCTGGTCTGACATACGACCGCAAAGGGTTAATTTGTTGTAAATAGAATATCACTTACCTGCATATGTAACTGGATATAATTAGATATGTGATTTTGTTTTGTAGTTCAGTCTATATTTAATAATGGGCCACGGTATCTCATGGCATTTAATGAAAACATGTAGTCAAAACAGTGTGTTTATTTTAACATACCAGCAGTGCTTACTTTCCGATTTCCTCATATTTTCTCATATGTGCTGTTTGTATTCTTCATTGAGATATTTCTTGTGCTGCTTATAATAAAGAACCAGATATTCTACACTGCTATAATCAAACATTCCCCATCTTGCCCGTGATATTTGACACGCAAGTCTGAATACAAAAACAGCTGCAAAACGTTGCGCATAAAAATGCAGCGAATACTCTCTATAGTGTGCTTAGCCATTAACTCTGCCAAATAATACAAGGATATAGCACAGTAATATAATACTCATACTGTTAGGGTTTGAAAGGCTTTAAAATCGTATTATACATGGGGAATGCTAAATTGTAAATGTAGCAAAAACACAGATTTGGGTTTTTAGTTTATTTGAATCAAAATGTATTTGTACAGCTTGCTCAGTGCATTGTTTAAAATTAAAATATTCCTAGTAAAATTACCAATACATTTGTTGGTACAGTATTTCGGCATTCGCTATGACCAGCACGCCGCTTAGGAAATGCTTCAGCAAAATCATGAACAGCAGCTTTGCATACGCTATATCTGTCTTTACTGCTCTGCTGTCTTTTGCTTTAAATATCTAAATATATATATATATATATATATATATATATATATATATATATATATATATATATATATATATATTTTTTTTTTGGTCTTGTGTAACATCGCTGACAGTTTCCTGATACCATATTTCCATTGCTGAGGCTGATGCTGCTGTCATTTTCAATCTTTTCTTTTATGGGTCACACTGTTTAACTTCAAGTAATAGCTGTGGCACAATATAAACATGGTTCTTCACAAGTGGGGTCCTAAAATGTATTCTATCTCATGGGCTACTGGTATATTACATGCTGTACATTATTTCTAGATCTTCATTGATCTTAAATAACAATTACATACCCTTTTAAAAATTGTCATTAGCTGAAGAGCCAGCACATGATTTGTTTTTGCTCAAAACTACTTCTGCAGGCAGTAATCTCGCTGACCAGGTATATCTAAGGATTGTTCTGCATCTGCAGTAAGAAATATTTCATAAAGACACAAACACGTTCACACACACACACACACACACACACACACACACACACACACACACACACACACACACACACACACACACACACATGTTAAACAAATCACAAAAAATTCCAAACCTTTTTATAGACTATCAAACCTGAAGGCATCTAAGATTGCAATTTGTGGATAACAGCTTGCTAAGAATCACAACCCAATGTTATGTGGCTGCAATGCTCACATTTATCATACAGGAGATAATAATATAAGCATTTAAGGTGCTATAAAACTAAAGATACAGCCCTTCAATGGAGGAGCTGTCTCGCCTTGGGTTGCAGTAGTTCACTCAAGTATGTAGAATACCCTTAGCTCCGGTTTTCAAACCTTATAATACCCACTTACTAGACAAGCAGGTCTTTTAATGATCTACAGCGGCAGATCTAAATACTGTTGTCTGCAAACTCTATAAGGGGTGAACTATGCATCAACAACTGCTTCTGCAGAGTCACTTATAATAGGACTTTGTATTTTACATCTTTATACTGTGGGTGACATAGAGCAATGACATTCACTATATGACATCATACTTTGCATAGTTTCCTCTCTGTCTGTAAAAGAAGTACACAAACATAAACACATGTACTGTATGTCACACTTCAGAGATCGTTTTGACTTAGAGAAGGGATCTTAAATAATGGAGGAAATCTATCAATATCAAAAAGTTAAAAGAGGCGGTTCCACAAGTCAAAGTTGAGAATTTATGTGCTGGTCTTCGTTGATCAAATCACCACTCTGCATGTGTCCAAAGATGATCAAATTAAGGATGACAGAATACCATGGAAGAAGCCCCCTACAGCATTCAAAATACAGCAGCAATCGTGACAGTTGTCAAGAGAATTCATGGTTAAATTCATTTTAATATAAGCATTTCCCAGGGATTTAGTTGTGTGACATGTTGTGGTGATTGGGTTGTTAACATTGATTCCAGAACAATCTTAACCAGATCTACTTCAAAGCTTGCTGATTAGACCAAGGCACCAGGCAACAAACTGTGTTAACTCTTTGCAGCTCGCCTTCCAAAATGCTATCTGATTGCCTGGTCTCCTAAAGTGTCATAAAATTTATCAAGAGAAGCTATAGCTACGGTGCACTTGTACTATTAATGTGTTAAAAGTTAGTTAAAATGCTTTAAAAATTATTTTTAATTACATAACTTGTAGAGACAAGTTTAATAGTTATTTTAAGTAAATTTCCAAATAAACCTGGTGTCTATTTTGTTTTAAATGAATATTACAAGCTAATAACTATTTTTAAATATTATTCTTTGATTGTATTATGATGTGTTTTATATGTTTGTAATAGTAATTTTGTATAGAGAATGAAACTGTAATTAATATGCTTCTCTAATGAATGTAACTAGTTATATTGAATAGGAGGATTAAATGATAAATGTAAAATCCTTTGATAACAAAATGGTTGGATACATTGCATTTCTAACACACCCTATTTGTGTGACACGCAACTGTCTATCAAATACTGTGAACCAATGGAAGGACCAACAAAGACTTGTTTATAGTACAAGGGAACGCTTATACATCATGTTATTTAAACTCAAAACAAGGATTTTCTTTCTCTCTGGATGCTCTGGATTCACGCTTTTTGGATTCACTCGTTGGTTTTACTTTTTCTTCAACTCATCAAACTCTGAAGTTCTTCAACGAAGATGCAATGATGTAATCTTCAAAGCTGTCCCGGAGAAGATGGGCTCCCTCCGGAACAATGAAAGTTTTTGCCTACAGCCTTCACAGAAATACTGCACTGTGCTGCTGATCAACTAACTTTTACAGAGAGGACAACCGTGTTAAGAAGACTTTGTTTTAAACATTGCAACAACAGAGTATCAAACTTATATTGTGTGTTTACAAGTAACAGATCTGAAGCCATGCTTTTGATATTGTCACTATACGTAATGTGGGTCTATTCAACTAGATTCTGAAAATTGTAAATACGTACTTAGCCACGTGGAAGCTGGCACATGTATATGTAATGCGTGACTCAACAAAGCAATGGGGGATGAACTATTAAGACTGCTTCACTAATACAGAACTCTATGAGCAGAGAGCACATCAAGGATTAATTATGAACATTAAACAATGCATTACTTTTCCTTGAATGTTTTATTTTGTTTCTTCTTTCTACATATGTTTTTAACTGTGAATCCTAACCTTTATTCTTCATCCTTTGATATTATGAATACATGTAATAATAATTTGGATTATTAGGTTTGTTTTTGTCTTATAACAAATACACATCTATGATTGATTTGAAATACTTAAACATGCATAATATTAATTGTTAATCTTGAATCACGAATCTAGGGATAATTAAGCCAGAATCGTTAGTTCTTATTGAGGCATTGTGTTTATTATGGTTAATAATTACATTATGAGCTATAATGGGTATTTTCTTTAATGGTAATTGTCGAGGACACAGTTGTGACATAAATCCTAGATATACAACTTAAATATGCACGACACACTGTATCAGAATATATTCTCCTAGGACCAGCAGTCACTCTGGGAATGCATAACTTGAAAGCTACAGATTTTATTTATATATAACATACATAAAAGTTGGAAGCTTAGTTGGAAATGAGTGACTCAGTGGTCTCTATCTCCTTTTGTTCATATCAGGACTGCCAAGTACAAGTGTTGCTTACCGACGAACTGGGCTTTGGGGACATCTGTTCATCTTCTGGCTGTCTGCTGCTCACAATGATGGACTGCTGCATAATTTGGTCTTCTTGCTGAAAATCACAAGAGTTTTTCTTCTTTAAAGCTGTGTTTTCAAAAGAAGCTTTGTTTATGTAGAAAAGTTAGAAAGTCTTTGATTGAGGGCTAAGTGGTGCAGGTTATTCAGAACAGTATATACTCATGCCTTATTTCCTGGAGACCTGCAATCTCTGCCAATATCCCTCATTGTTTGTGATAAAAAAGCACAATGAGTAAGATAAGTACTACTCATACTCTTATTGTCAGATTCAACATAATGTCTAATGTTTGGCAATTTGGCTTTGCCTAGTATGCACAACATCAGATAATTCAGATTAAAACTGTCTCCAAATGCCATTTATGGATTGCCTATCCTCAACACAAATACAGCCAGCAGAACCACACTTGTTAGAAATATGACCCACTCTATGATCTATGTAACACTAACAAATTCAGAGGACCTTTGTAGGTTAAAGTTATAGGTCATGGAGCATGAAACTTTTATTGGGTCCAACACTGAAATATTTAAAAACAAAAAAAAGATCAATATTATTAATAGGTATAGTTTGACCCCCACACCTAAAGATTAATGGGCCATTTAAGAAATGGTGGGCCAACAGACAGAATCCTTGTTTCTTGACAATAAGGTCATAGTTTAGCTTCCTGTTGATTTATAACTTTAGACCTAATCATTTTACTATTTCCATGAGGGTATTTTACTGAATACAGCTCACACCTTTTTTGACGGGAATGACAGTTACAATTTGGGGAGTGATTTAGATTCAAGGACAACTTACATTCAGAGTATTATTTAAGCAGGTGTTATTTCATCATATTGTTCCCCTGCAGCTTTCTCGAGAAGGTCTTGGGAAGGTCTTTGTGAATTTGTGACCTGTATCATGCTTTTCAGTGTGTCCCTTTTTTAATGCCAGTCGAAGGACTGTAATAAAACTATACATCTTTGTCCTGATGACTGATGCAAATGCCATCTCTAATCAAGCTGTTTTTCAAGCAGATCAATGGATAGAAACAAAAAATGGAATGCTAATGTATGTCTCTTATATGTATGGAATGTTTTCCTTACCCATGTTGTAAAATAATTGGCTCAAAAACATAAATAACCTTTCATTTCATTGTTTGATAATTTGTCAATGCTCCCTCTCTCTCTCTCTCTCTCTCTCTCTCTCTCTCTCTCTCTCTCTCTCTCTCTCTCTCTCTCTCTCTCTCTCTCTCTCTCTCTCTATATATATATATATATATATATATATATATATATATATATATATATATATATATATATATATATGTGCAATACAAGCAAAACTAAATTTAGTTTTAGATAAAATGGTGTGAGCTGTGATGTTTGTTTTTGGTTGATACTTCTTGATTTGGGTCAATAAACCTGTAGTAGACCACGTATTTCTGCACACCTCCAATATCACTTTTGAGATTCCTGGGGTATAAATTTGGAGGCATGTTGCAGGTTTGACTTTTGTCAGCACATAATGACTCTTGGGCTTACAAATGTTGCTGTTTTGATGGATGATAGGTCTTAGTAGGTCTTTATCCAGACAGTGCCTGCTCTTCTGAGGGTGGCTATGGCTATTGTCTCTGATGAATTCATTTTTAGGAAACGCATCAGGTATTGTGACTCTACAAGTAACCACCCATATGCAAGTATTGCCTCGCTGACATTGCAGACACTGAAGATTTGCCTGATCCAGGACACTATTTTTATTTTTATTTTTTTACCCAAGACTCTGTCCAGGCATTTTTTTTTCCCCTAACCTTACAAAGCACTAAGGGCAATTGCGTGCTCCCAGTGGATCACTATTCAAGATCAGTATGATCTTGCCATGAGCTGGTTTTGTGCCTCACTTATATGACTCAATGTGCACTCAAAGCTGCAGTGCTTATACATGGTAGACCACTGGGGACCCTTAGAGTAATCTGATGGACACTCTTACAATACATTACCCCAATCCTATGCCTAGAAGTGAGCATCATCAACCACCTCATACATTAAACTTAATCACCAATCCTAAATGAATTGCTTTGGTCAGTGAGAACTGGGCTTTGTTTCAATATGAAAAGCACAAGAGAATGGGTAGGCTTCGCATGGCATAAGCACAGTCCCAGTTGCACATTAAAAGCCAAGATTTGCAAGGTTGTATGTTTAAAGTATAATTGTTTTTAAATCATTTAAAGACAGATGTATTGACTATATGACACCTAAAATGATATACTTTAGTTTAGATTTAAATTAAAACTGCATTCTTAATGACTTAACATTTCACGTTATTGAGAAGTACAAAACTAGTAGTTCTTGAGTAGTACTACATTATGCTGTTTAATGTAGCAGTAATAGTACAGTGCTTCCCAGTCTAACCATAAACCACAGGTCCAAAGTGGAACTGAGTCACCCAATTGTCACTATTCTATAAGATGTTTTTTCAGTTACTGGTGGAAGTTTGTGGAAGTACTAATGCGAACCTTATCCAGCTTCCCCACAGACAGTTGGTGTGGAAACCAGCAAAACATCTACTTTGAGTACAAATTGCATTAATTTAATATTAAGGCCTTCAAATTTTTCCTTGAAATTTGTCCCTTTTGCTTTGCACACTCTTCAGTGCATGAATTTACATTATGCAGTTACACACACATATGTGCATAGTCCAACACGAGCAGAACCATTATTGATTCAAATTTCCATGTGGACCTTGATCTTTTAAAGACTTGCAACTCAAACGAGACAGCAAGTTCAGACTAAAAGCTTTTTTCAGTGCAATGAACCATTCCTGTGGAAATATGAAGTAGATTTTGATGGAAGCCAGCTATATATTTTTAATGTGGGCAGTCAAGGAGCCTGTCTCCAATTTTCTGGATTAGACAGAGCGTTCTGCTCCAGAGCACTTAACATTTATAATGCATAAAATAATTTAATTGGAGGTAAGATGTCTATAAAGTGAAGAGAGTTAAGAAGCTGAGAGGTTTAGGGAAAACTAGTGAGCTTACCGGATATTTTTCTCAAATGGTCATGAAGATAAGAAAGTTCAAGTCACATCTGTAACTCAGTTGTGGTCCCTGATGAATAGCATAGCACTTTTGATCACATTCTTACCTTCCCAATGTATTTGATGCTTTTTGTGATTTTTTTAGCAGGACCTCAGGCAAACATATTAAGGCAATTCCAAGTTGAAATGTTAGGATCAATTAAATGTGTTTTCTTCCAGGTAATTGTTTTTCATTAGTATTATTATTTGTTTGTTTTCAGTTGGCCTTCAAGCATTCAAATGAAAATAATGTTATGAGGCAGTTTTGATTGGTCCTATGTACTTGGTAGCTATGAAAACCCTATAAGTGGAGCCCTAGCCCATGTGAGACAAAATGTGTGTGTGTATATATATATATATATATATATATATATATATATATATATATATATATATATATATATATATATATATATAAGTCTTTGTTAACAAAAGAGTCAGTTTCAAAGGATGTTTTCCTAAAATGCTTTTACAAATGTTATATGAATGACGATGCTAGTTTCTGATGATTACTATTAAATGATAATTCATGTAAGTACATTCAACGAAACTTGACCAATAAACTGTTATCCCTAACCATAACATGTACAGAAAAGCTGTATTGTCACCGGGACTTCATACGTTTTGTGGCCCTTTACAAAACAACTGTGACAGCCACTGTAGGAAGACACCCCCCCCCCCCCCTCCCCCCCCCCCCCCCCCCCCCCCCCCCCCCCCCCCCCCCCCCCCTTGTTGTGTAGGGATTTAAATACGAGCTCAGATAAATGATTATTCATTATGATGGTAGATTAGGTATGTAATCCATACTTAATTATTACAAATGTTGAATATATAATGTCATTTATATATATATATCTATATATATATATATATATATATATATATATATATATATAGTTTTGCTATAGATGTATTGACTGGGAGCAGACACATTGTTAGTAAGCTCAGCATGGTCCTGATATTTACTTTTGTAATACATGTAGCCTAACATTTATTTTAACCAAAACGTTATTAAAATTGTATATTTTTTAAATGAACAATATACCGGTATATTATTTTGAATTTGGCTTTCCGCTGTACTACTAAAGGGCTTTCCACTTTACCTCCTAATCTGTAATGAATAATAACAGTGGTGCATAGAGTATTTGTGAACCGCTGTATAGCATAAAAAAAAAAAAAAAAAAAAAAGTTTTATTATATTGTCGACAGCATAGAGAGGATTGAGGATTCCCCACCCTGCCAACTCCTTCTATTTGCCAACCCTTTCCCTTCCATCTGATTAAACCCAGCACTGATCAACGAGTCTAAGTTGATGGTAGTTGAAAAATGTGACATTCAGAGAGCTCTGTTGTCGCCCTACTTCACCATCAAACCACTGGCTGAAAAGTATGCCACTGACATTCCTCCTGTCTTTGTGCTGGTGCTTCTGCAAGTGACAGCATTATAATGTGTTTACGAACACAGTGTAATCGAGGCTGATATTCTTTTAGCTATTTGCCCTCTGTTTGGTTTAGATGGATTAGATTTTTCTTTCTACCTGTTTTTAGTAACTTGTATTGAGTTTGGTGATGAACATTAAAAGTGTGATTAGTTTGGCGATGGACATTATATTAGTAATGTACATGTTTAGTGCAGATATGATTGCTTCTAAGAGGATGGTCTTTA
This sequence comes from Polyodon spathula, assembly GCF_017654505.1. NCBI lineage: Eukaryota > Metazoa > Chordata > Actinopteri > Acipenseriformes > Polyodontidae > Polyodon > Polyodon spathula. The sequence goes on along the minus strand of NC_054555.1, from coordinate 8,116,413 downwards.
ACAGCAGGTTGTTGAGACAAGAAGACCATTTGCATATTAGAGAGATGAATGTCTTTCTTTTTTAATTTCATGTGCCCACTTATTTTTACCATAAACAATGGTACTAATTATATACCTGTAGATATAGATTCTAATCCTGGGAGTTGCATTTCTCATCATTCTCTATCCCCACCCTTATACAATTAAAATATACAAAACATAATTGCAAGTACGGTCACACAGTTGGAAAGCAATAAGATATTCATCAGGCTTTACTTAACATTACTCACAATTGTCTTTTCCTTTAGTGGTTGAATATTAAAAAGGATGCATTCATTAAGCACAGTATAAGAAAACAAAGGAGGTAGTGCTGTTGATGCTAGTTTGACTAAATTTATTAAAACACATTGATTTGATAATACAATGAAGACAGTTCATATCAGTACAGTCTGATAATATAATCATGAAACATGTGCATTGACATCAGCAGTTCTAGACTGTCTTTCAGCATATTGCTCCAAAGTTTCCACTCTCATACAATCCTTCTCAACACCCCCCCCCCCCCGAAAGTTGTCGAACCAGCGAACCAATTACTTTACATTTCCTAGAGGTAACTTTAGCAGCTAGCCCACATTGTTCCTTGAAACTTGGTCTCTGTGTCACTCTGACACAGTGTAAACTAAGCTCTACAAGCAGTGGCAGTCGGTTGTAAGTTGTAAGTTCCACTGCAGCTTGGGGAAGCAGAACGAAAGTGTCAATATGTAAAAAAAAAAAAAAGCAGTTTTTTTTTTTTTTTTTTTTTTTTTTTTTTTTTTTTAAATGGGGTTTTGTTATACTGGTAAAAATGTACAAGAAACATCTACTAGTTTATGATACAGGTATATACTATAAATATCAGACTAAGAAAGCCTGATTATTTTTTGTAAATAGTGAATACAGATCTAGCTGACAAAAATAACGGTCTACATGTATTGACCTATGAGCTGATATCATTTTCATAGGGTGTGCAATCAATTGCATGAGTAATACAAATACACTTTATGGGTGAATATTTGGCACTGATGTAAGTTGTTTAAATGGGCATTTTATTTCTTAAATTTTATATCGAGTTAATGAGCTTATTTTATTTTGTTTTATTGAAGCAATGTATTGAATAAATATTACCTGGTTGTACACACCTTATTATAATAGAACTGCATTCCAGTTTGATTATATTTGCTACTGAAGACAAGCATCTTTTATAAATTGACCCCTGTGACGCATGAAGAAAATTGGATTACTCTTTAGTTTTATGACCCATTTTAAAAACTATAATTGTGAATATTTGCAAGCAATAACAGTGAATTACAATAACATTTTAATGACATGTTACAAATGTAAGGTTTGAATGAATGCCTTAGTACAATGGTCCTCAATCTGTGGTCCACTGGCTCCCTTCAGGTGGTCCATGGAAAGGTTACATAATTAGGGAAAGGAAGCGGCAGCATATAGATCTCATTGCAAACCCCAAATTTGAGACCATAATAACTCAGCTACAGAAGCAGGAAGAAAATACATACATGGTGAATATCTCCAAGTTAGAAAAAGGTTTAAACTCTCTGTCATATGTACTTTTGGAGTTTCTAAAATGTATTCTTTACTGGAGTTTTTGTGTATAGAACTCACATGCACTCAACACAACAGCTTGTAAAGTTAATGGATAACACACGACAGGGCGTGCGTTGTGTTGCATTAACATACTGCTGTAGGTGGGTTGAAGGCACGAAGCGAAGCAACACAATGCACAAGCTATGGAGTGTTATCCTGCTTATAAAAAAGGTCTATTTTTATTGTATTCCTTCCACTTTAGAAAAAAGAAATAGTCCCTCAAACAAGTTTATATTTGTTGTAAACATCAAACTGGAGGTTTTCAAAGTTTCCATTTATTGTAATTCATTAAAATGAATGAAGCCTCTGTGCTGGTCTCAATTGCTCCATAATCAGAGCTGACATAACTCGCAATGACAAAGAATTGACCAAGAATTAAAAACTGACCAATCATGTATTTTTGTTGACAATGAAAAGATACAGAAAAGGAGGTAAAGATAAAGTTCACTATCCGCATATTACTACCGCTGACCTGAAGAAGCTAATACAAAAATACATTATTATTATTATAACAGGCTATCATTGCGGTTTATGTCCGCATTGTGATTGGCTGACTCGGCAGTTGCGGGTACAGGACTGGTTTTGGTGGATAGTAATATAAATGTGGACCAATTGTGTCTTTTATCTTTCAATACAGCAAGTAAAAATGAAAAAGCTGGCACTTGCACTGATTTATTTCATATTTGATTCACAGGTGATGCGGTTGCATTCCAGTGGGCATCTACTGTGTAGTAATGCCTGCTATAGCTGGAAGCAGATTGGCGGGTGATACTCAATAGTTAGTCTAATAAAAAAATAATGCCCTGCTGCTGCTAGGAATTACAAGGAGAATAAAAACAAAAACTGAGTGTTCATTCTGTGGCAGGATGAAAGCCTGGAATCTAAATAGTGTGTAAATATAGGGTTGGCAGGGATGGGGTTAAAATCATCCTTGCCAGATTACATGTGGGAATGTGACTGAAGCCTTAACTGTGGGATTGTGTGACTGTGATGGATATTTTCTGTGTTGGCCAGTGAAGGCGGATGCCCAGCCTGACATCAGTGTTTTCAATATTGTTTTGTTTAAACCTTTTATTTTGGCTCCTGGGCCTTGTTTATTTGTTACGGTGTTTTTTTGTTTTTGTTAATAGAAGTGTGCATATGTGCTTAAACAGCTTTCTGTCTCTAAGCCTCTCATGCCTGTTGCTCATTCTAAGTCTAGTAACGATAACGAACACTCACTATTGAGGTCATGTTAAGATTTTTTAGTGCATGGCTCCCTTCATCACTTAAATTGAATTTGAATGATAGCATAAATAATATACAGTATGTATAATTCAGAATTCAATTCTACTGGGAGCAGCAGAATTCAACAACAACTCCTGGGAGGCGGTGATTGGCTAATGATTTTTATTTTAATATTTTTTTTTTTTTTTTCATCGAGAAGGTTAGCCATTCCTTTTTATATGTGATTCTTTTCTCCGCTGGTAGGTATCAAAATGTAATGTCATTGTGACCTTTTCATACATTGGCTTTTCATTATTTGATTTGGTATTGATGGGCTGACCAGCATAACTCAGAGTATGTTTTTTTTTTTTTTTTTTTTTTTTTTTTCCTATATATTATTATTATTGCTGTTGTTGTTTTATTAAAGCGCAGAGAATGAAGTGTGTAGTAGGTCAATAAGGGCATCTGCAGAAACAGTTTGGGTCCCCTCATATAATGTTGTTCCATGTTCACTTGAAACCCAAATGGAAGTGCAAGAGTCTACAATTTGTCAATTTCACTTTCTCATTCTCTAAACACTGGGGGCTATTCAGAACAGTTGATACACTTTTTGTTCTGAAAGGAGAAAGAAACACATTTGGGTGCTTCCATGAAAGCAGACATCACAAGACCTAGCTTTCAGGAACAGCAACGTATGTCTTTATTGACTCAATATAATGAGGTCAGACCTGAAGAAGCACACAATATCACCCAATGAATGTGGACACTGTGACTGTCTATATCCGTCATAAGAAATATTATCTGTCAGAACTGTAATGTGCATAGAGGTTGCTCTGCAAATCATTTGACCTTCATGAAAATATATACTGTTTTCAGATAGACAAGGAGGTGATTAGACACATTTTATTAGAGAACTAGTTCAGTTTATCTGGTCTTGGTGTTTGATGACTCTAGTGTCAAGCTTTCCTTTTATATGTTACACTCAGTCAGGATTAGTTCATGACCAACAAAAATAACCATTTTGCGATTAGAGCATTGACAAATTATCAAAGGACGAAATGAAAGGTTATTTCGGTTTTGCAGCAGATTATTTTGATCAAATTGTAAAATGCTAAATATCAAACAAGCAAAGAATGAAACACAAAAGAAGAGACAGCTCTTTCGGTCTTTGGTCTGCTGGAGGATATCTGGAGCGCCTTTACAGTTGGAATGAATTTCAATTGTCCGATAGTTCATTCCAATTTGGACGAAGTACCCAAGGGAAACAAGCTGCTTTTGGAACTAAGCAAGGCTTCATTTTTGTCAAACAAAAAAATACTTCTGTGTGCGTAAAGGAGTTCAGTGCAATTCTAAATACCACAGCAGCAAGCTTTGTAAAAACAAATCCATTGATTTGTATGGTCAAAAATGAAAACATTGAAGAAGGTTTTTTGATTGTCAAAAAGAAGTCTCCATCTTTGTTCCACAGGCATAAATTCACCCATTCCATGATTTATGAGAATGTTATAAATAATAAGCATACCTTTCTTTCTTTTTTCTTTCTTTCTTTTGCTTAAAAAAGTGATTAGACAAACATGTATTGCATTTGATTTTTCAGTTTAAATACTGTGTATACAGTAATCTTATATGAGTAAAACAATCATTTTTTAATCGTGTCAGTTTGTTCCTCTAAAACTGTACTTTCTAAATAACAAGGCGAGAACATTTTGAACATTATTTCAAACTCTCTTGAAGTTTAATGTTTGAGGTCACTCTCCTAAATTACATAACACGACCCCCTTGCAAATGAGGCCACGGCCTCAGTGGGTTAACTTCCTGCATAAATAATAAATACATAAACAATGAATCAATGACATGTATCTTGTAAATATAATTTTCTGTGAATTCAATAAAAAGTATATTGTATATATATATATAATCACCTAATTGGGGTATGGCCACATCTGTGATTGCTGTCAAGGACATATTTAACCCCATCCCTGCCAAACTTACATTCCCACACACACACATTTACTATGTCCTGCCCATCTGTTTGAAGCAGTAAGGTCAGTCCCCAATATATTGTATTAATTTCTCCTGAAAAAAATACTGTTTTAACTATTTTAACGGTTTAACTATTTAACTTTAGTCCAGCTGTTGCAATATTTCAGGTTTTGGGTGATTATTAACATTTGAAGAAAACCCACTGTGGAATGAATATATTTAGACTTGCCAGAATATAGAGCTTGGCAAACAGACAATGTTGAGTAGTCCAATCGGTAAATTAGTATTTGAATATCTACTATGTTTGCAGTGTTAACAGTCTGAATACATGCCAGCACCTTGACCTGTACACTGCCACTGCATGCTTCAACCCCAAATAGAAAATAGATTTATGAAGAGAATGCAAGCAGCTCTGTATTTGCAATCACTCTGGCTTGGTAGCCATCTTCACTAGAGGAGATAACAGACTTTAGAGTAAATGGTCTGTCCCTCACATACCTCAAATCTGACAGACTGTGAATTGTAAGAGCCTGGTTGGCAGTTGCTTATGTGATGGAGTCGTGTCCTTGCTGTGCAAAGTTGCCGATTTTCATTGATGATTCCTCAAGGAACACTGCATTTGCTCTATGGTTCAGAATTGCCCTACACAGCGCCCCCTGCTGGGACTAGTCATTGGTGTAAAGAGGAAATTGGCTTGGTGGAGGAATGGAGAATGCTTGCTTTCCTTCTGTTCTCCAGAGCTGTTGTGTGGATATTAGCAGCCAAGAGTTAGTGTACTGCAGTGTATCTCTTCCAGAATAATTTCACCATTGCAACCCAGACTGACACTAGACAAAATATTTAAAATGATTTGTTTTTCACTAAATAATGTTTCATATTTATGTGTTCTCTCTAGCGGTATCCATCAACTTCCACCAGTCAAAAGTCAATATATACTGTACAGAGGGGAGGGTTTTCTAGGTTTGCATGATAGGTGGTAACAAGGTAATGTATTTCTAGAGGTTAGGGGAGAAGTGACTTGTAGTGGTACTTTGTGTTTGGATCCGTTTCCGAGAAACAACTAAAAACAACTAAAAACAGTATATTCAGTAGTGTTCATTTTGAATTACCATTTAGTGTAGACACGTTGAAGACAACTAGAAGAATATATACAGCAGCTAGTTTCTACAGCCTGATAACCCAAAATAAATTAGTAAACCCAGTTACGATACAACCTGTAAGTGACTTGTACAGTGTAGAATGATATTAAAGAGGGCGGCACCTCTGTCATCTATGGAAAGTGAAAAGAAAAAATAAACAATTATCTTCCATCACTATTGATTTCAGAAAATACCTTTAATTAGACCAATTAGACCGGTGATACTGTGCTGGAAAAGAAAATGTCAGGCTTTGCAGCAGCTGGTATTACTAAGATAATTGCCCCCTTTGCCTGTCTAATTTTACAAATGGTTGTTTGTAAGGAAAGCATTTTCATTCTAATTTGCACGGATTCTAATTTCAATTAATCTAGTTTTTAGATGCTTATCAATACATGTGCAGAGTTTAACTCATTGTTTGTAATGCTAAAAACCGCTGCAGCAATCACTGTGTTAAAGTACCTGGTCAAGTACATGCTCAATGAATAGTTCAAAGGATGTATGGTGGCTGGGACCAGAAACCCAACAAAGAACCTCAGACACATATGCTTATTGAAAGAGTATACACTCAGTACAGTTTACATCCAGTATGTTTGATCCAAGTTTTTTTTTTTAATAAAACAGAAAGTGAATGTTGCCTAAGATAGAGACTTGAGCTTGAATAAATTAGTCTCAGAGATTAAATAAATGCATCTTAGGGAAAACACCTTGCATTTGTGTGCAAAAGTGCCATTTAGTTATATGGAACAGTGTATCGCTCAGCATGGACCCTGAGTATCATGAGCAACTACAAAAATTCAGCTACAAGAATTCAAAGTGATAACAACTATGTGTAAATGGCTAACAAGCTATCAAAACTAGAAATGATGCCAAGTTTCCATGCAGTAGCTTGGCAAATGTTGTTGACCCATGCTGTGTTTAATGAAATCCTTCTGAGTTTAATGAAATCCAATTCATCGTCCTAAAATACTGTAGGTCTTCATTGTCTTGTTTAACTTGGTACTTCCTCAATGTGCTATATCACGTGTTAGCTTTTTCTGACATTCAATGAAGTAGCATCTATTTAAGAGACTGTACTACTGTATACAGTATGTGCCTCATGAAAAGAGTGCAATTCCCAGAGAAAAAGTATCCTGGGGAAAATGTATTTTAGCCCATTCTGTGCTGTAAAAGGTGTCATTTTAACAAAGGAATACTGTTTCACAACTTAAGTATTTTTGTGAAAAGAATTCACAATATCATATTGTTTCTTGATATCATATTGTTTCTTGAACTTGACTTTCAATGAAGAAGATTCTACTATAACGGGTAGTAGATGTGTCACTGTGATTTATCCGTAGTTAAATAACTTGGATGACTTTCTAAACTCCAATTAAGCTTTGGATGCTGATATAGAATTGTTTTTACTAATAATTTGTGAACAGACTGGCAGTAAAAGAATAATGAAACAATAAATGGATACTGGCACAAAAAATAAAATAAAAAATCCAATCTCAAAATCAGAGCCTTCCCTTTTCAAAGTTTGTTTGCTTTCCCCTCCGACGTGAAATACACCTGCCTTAATAATGTGTGAGAGTCTGTTTTAGAAGGATCCAAAACTGCCCAAACTGTCAATGACCCATATCAGAACAATGAAAAGAAATGAAAGGGTAAATAACTTCAAATATGAAATATTTCCACCATAAGTCTTGGAAGTCTGACTTGCATTGCTTGGGTGAGACATGCTATAAATGCCATGAATGAATAATAGCTAATAGAATAGAACATATGTTGATGTATTTGTGGCTCTGTGGAGCAGCCAAGCTTTATTGCTTTTGTATTCTGCAGCTAGTGCAGAAAGAATCCCCAGTTCTGGAGTGAGTAATAGAACAAGAACCTAGTAGGAGCTCTGTGAGAGTTTGTATACCCAATGCAGCACTAAATGTAACCAGCTGCACATCACCCCATGCATGTGCTGTCTATGCTGTCTTTTTGCAAACTGGATGCCATACAAAATGTTGCTTTCATACATGTACTGAAAAGATAACCAAGAGGAAACTAATATTTTTGGGGGGTCAATCACAGATGATTTACTGTTTTCTGCAAATCAAAACCTTACAATAGCTATAAAAAAACAAAAAACAAAAAACACATGCCCAGTTTTGTAAGTCATTATCTTGAGAGAAACTAAAAGTATTGCTCCCATTGTGGCTGATAAAAAGCAATGTTGTGATTTAGATCAGTGGTTCCCAACCCTGGCCCTCAAGATTCATTCTGATCCAGATTATTATTTTTTTCAACTGGTCATTTGAACCAGCTAAAAGCAAAGGACTAAGGACTTGTGTGTAGCAATGTCTGGACTGGAATGAATCTCAAGGACCAGAGTTGGGAAACACTGATTTCAATCTTCCCACCACCTCTTGCATGCACTAGCACTTTGCCTGGCACTCAAAATGTTAGGCTCTTCCATGTTAAGGTTCTCATTAGAAAAATGTTAGGGTTCCCATTAAAAGTCCTTTTGTGTTGATCATGTTTGTCTGTCCTGCATGGCCCTACATGCTTTATAACTAAATGTTACACTTTGGCTAACCTTCATAAATCGGGCAGACGAGTCAGCTGGTTATACATGGTTTGCTCATTCATACTTAACAAAGATAGCTCGATCGAATTATTTGTTACCAGGAGCAAACTGGGGACATGTCAACAGCCATGCAGCTACTGTTTTAAAGCAGGATTATTATTATTATTATTACAAAAAAAACAATGGGTGTATGAAATTGTTCTACACTCCACCCATAGTTATCATGCTGAAACTGTTAAAATAATCATAAAACTATCTGTGATAATCTGGTTTACAAACCCATTTAGTTTTTATCTTCCTGCTATGTAATTACAATCAGTACACATATGGTAATGGTGAAGAGACAGGTCACCTTCAGCACATTTTAGGAACCAGCTGTAAATTATGATAATGCGCTTAATGGTATTGAATATTGTTGCAGGTAAATGGAGGAAATATTCAGCATCTCAAGGATGCCAGTGCATTTGCAAAAATAAAAGGAAATACCGGAAGCAGACTCCTAAGACGTGTGTATGTTTTATTGTTGTTTATTTCTCTCAACTGTCCTCTGCTGTCTGGAAGCAAAATTGCCTGTGCTGTTACCTATAACAGTATATGTTTAAAAGGTAGCAAAGGTCTGCCTTTTTTGTGTAAGAAATGGCAGCCACCTTAACGAATTGAGCTGTACAATCAGCATGTAAAATAGCAATAAATATGCAGGAAAGAGAACTGTGATGTGCTGGTCTCTGTGGATCAAAGATCTCAGGATGTGCTTTCCAGAACAACAATGCTCTGCCGGAATAGCTAGACACATGCAGTAAACAACTTCAATGCGTTCTGACAGCTATTTATTACAAGTACAAATTACAGGTAAAAATACCAAAAATAAATAAATAAATACCACTTGTTGGAAGGAGCACAGATGCATTCAATTTTTGATTGGTGCAAACCTAATGTAGTGAAAGAAGTGCACTCTTTAAAATGCTTGGCATGAAACTAGGACGAAGGGGAAGACCTGCTGGACTACACATAACAAATACTGTGCCGCCTAACAGAATCTTAGTTCCTGCAGTAGGCTATTATCATCTATTACCAAATTATAAGATACGTATTGTGTTTATATTTATTGATAATTGCTGTAACAATGCAATTGTGCCCAAATGAAAGGTGCCCACCCCCCTCACCGCACTCAAACACACACTCTGCATTGGTGTAAAAGTAAGAGAAGCAGAGACCATCATGTCTCAGTTAAAAAACACAAAATAGCATTAAAGATAATATGCAAGCTGGTACAGTTTTATGCCTGAATGAGGGTATTTTCACAATTCCTGAATGATCATTCGTATTTTCAAGTCCTGGATGAAGCCCTAATCTCACCTTGTATAAAGTTTCTTAGTATTTAACTATGCAACATTGGGTTAATCAAGGGATGGTTGTTTTAATCTGTTTTTAATGAGCTTGTGGAGTTCAATCTAGTGACGATCTTACATAGGACAGTCTTCATTTGAAAGCTCTTTGGTTTAATAATGCATTAGGTGAGAGGTAGTAGCTCTACTGGTAATGAAAAGATGATGAGAAACAAATCTTAAGAAAGGGAGAGGGAGAGGGGGAGAGTGTTACAGAATTGCCCAATTAATCTCCATCTGCCAGCAACAGAAATTACACAAATTGTAGAAAATGAACATTACAAAACATGCATCTTAACAACGGCCTTCAGCGGTCAGTTGGGTCTGTTATTGATTTGACTTTTTTAATAGTTATTTTCATGTTGGAGTATAATACATCTACGTCCCTATCATGTATAGCTAGGAATTAGTTTCATAGGTGTTGTTAAATATGTTCTACTCTATTCCTGTTGTCGATTTAGCTCTGAGTCAAACACACGCATGCGCTCACACACACACACACACACACACACACACACACACACACACACACACACACACACACACACACACAAAACATATTGCCATTTGCTTAATCATTTTTTAAACAAATAGATGTGCCACAGACCACATTTTTGACACATATACATGGATTTGCTAACATCCTGATCATCCCCATTGCAATTGTCTGTATCAAAATCTGTGTTGATTTGATAGAGTCAACAGGTAATAGATTTAAGGTAAAACTTTATAAGAAGTCAATTAGACAAACTTTTTGCCATCTGCGTTCATCAGTACAGTAACCAGAACTGGATGACATAAACTTTCCCTTGCTATACTACAAGCTTCCTCAGGGGTACACTTTATAAAACATGTAGACCCTCTTAACAACCTTAAAAAACATTCTCCTGCAAACATTACTACAACATTTTTTTTAGGTCATGCTGCTTTGAAAATCTCTATCACGTCCCTAAACGTTTTTCCTCCATCAGTCCGTGTTATTAAAGCACAGCAGGCAAGAGTAACTCAACATAATTGTAATGAGGATATAATTGGTTAATTGTTGTTATTAATATAATTTCATTATGAGCATTTAAAATTTATCTTGCGGGCTACTTCTATCACCATCAGAAACACCTATGTAAGCAAGCAGTTATTGTCTGCTCACAATTAATTAATGAATTACCAAGTCAAATAAATTACTGGTACATTCATACTAAAGTTCATTACTGCTTGTTTGAAAACAGTTTGAGCAAAGCATCTAGACAAGCGACGTGGTTTTAATTTGTTTTTCTTTCAAATACTGTACTTGACTGTCAATGACATTACCAAACGCGAAAGTTAACCATATTTATTGATACTGGGATCATGTGGTAACAGCCCATTAATATTATTTAGTGGTAAAGATGCCAAGGTCAAAACATCCAAGCAGAGAGGTTTGCAAAAATTAGAAGAGAGATTTGGGAATACTCCGTTAAAAGGCATAGTCATTTCTTTTCTTTTTAAAGCTCATGCCCAAAAAGTTCCTCAAATGAATTAGACTTGACATGTCTTCAGTAGTCTTGGCAGTACTTCTAATTTTAAAGATTTCAACAGAGCAGAGAGGCATGTGTGTCAAAATGCGTGATAATTTTGTATTGCCCCCAGGATTCCAAAACTGAAAGTCTTCTACATCCAGCCAATCTGCTACTTATCAAAACCGAGTGAGGAGCGGGTTAATTCATTCATGTTTAAAACAAAATTTGTCAGCTTTCGTTCTTTGATTAATTTTCATCATCCAGTTATCCTCAGTATCTTTTCCTCACCCTCAGTATCTGGCATGCGTCCATCAGATGAAATGCTGTGAAATTAAACGTACTCCTACTTTTGATTGTTGTGAGTAATCACTATATGATCACTACTAACAGACAAAAGTATTGGCACCCTTCACTTATTATACCATAACTCAAGGTAATATAATAAGGAGCAGCATTTAGTAAATTTTACTACTTTTTAATAAAATAAAAAGCAAAATATACAATTTCTACTAATTTAACACTTGAACTTGCAACCGCCACACCCACAAAATGTGCTGCTCCATTTTAAAACGGCTTTGATATGAAAATGAAAAACAAACAATTGGATACAACTTAATAGATCACATATGCATAAACTTAACAAACTAATAAAATAGACTTTACACAATAAAATTTTGTGTGAACAAGTGTAGAAAGCTGTATGCATATATAAAATTATAAAACATAAATAACTAGTTATAAAAATAGCATCAAATAAAAATATAACATAACTTATGCAACGTGAAAGCGCATTGAACTCTGTTTCACTCAAAGGCTCTATTTGGCTGTTCAGAGGAGTTCTATGACAGCTGTCTCAGTAAAATCTATGCAGAAAACACGCTTTTCAACTGTACCAGTGCATTTGCCACAGACTGCCTTTTCACATCAGGTGCAGACATCAACAGTTCTGTTTTTATTGCATTTAGCAACCTGGCATTGTCTTTTATTCCGTGTGCCAGTGGGCGCAGCACTGGCTGAAGGTTGAAGGGCATTTGCCAACCGTCTTTCGTGTCTTTCGTGTCTTTCGTGTGTTTCGTGTGTTTCACTAGTGTTTCAGAACTCGACAGGAGTGCATAATACGTTCTTTCATAATGACTTTGATTTTATTACAAAACCCAGACTAAATTGTCGGCTATATTGTTTTGATTTCAATATGCCGCATAAACTGCAGGTCTAGCAGTTGCAGAAGCAAGTGCTCATAATGTATTTATTTTTACGATTCTGCAGCTGAAACACCATATGGGTATTTAACTCAAATATTTAGTAACACTTAAGAACAGACATGCACAATAGATTCACATACGCAGAGATATTTAAATTTAAATTGCAAAAGCCGTTCAAAAAGCAGCTATGACGGTGCTAGTGTTAAGAAATAATCTTATTTCATTTAAAATATACATTCATGACAGTGGTACTGGCACGCCAGCATTAGTATTTTGTGTCTCCTACTTTTTCATTTATTGTGGCTTTCAGATATTTATACTGTCATTCATTCTGTCTTGTATTAGATACACAATGCTTCGCTACAGCTTTTTTCAGATCAAACGAAAGCATTTCTATTGGATTGAGATGTGGTGAGTTGACTTAGCAGTATACTTCAGGTAATTGTCGGGTTGGAAGATAAACTGATATCTGTCAATCAGCCTACGAGCAGATGGTATCATTGTGCTTTGAAGAATGTTTGGATCATATGAATATCTCCAGTCCCTGAACTCCTAAAACACCCCCATATCATGATCGAACCAACTCCATGTACAAGATTTTCTTCATTGAAGACGTTCCCTTTTGTTTCTCCAAACATACTGCAGGGTGCACTGCTGTCAGTTTAGGTCAATACCTTTGTCTTTGTTTAACCGATAAGCATTGTCTTTCCGATTATAGTTTACCACAGAATTAATGATTTGAAGTCTTAAATGAATCCTGTAAACTGGTATGTTTGACCAGTTCAGCAAGGGGTGTGTGTGTGTGTGTGTGTGTGTGTGTCTGTATATATATATATATATATATATATATATATATATATATATATATATATATATATATATATATATATATATATATATATATATTGTGTAGGGTTGTCCTTATCAATTTGAGGTGATCACACTGCAGCATCAATCATTATAAAGCAGTGAGAGTACTGCAGTGAGATGCTGTGTATAATATTGGCATATTCTAGTATAGCCAAGAGATTCTGAAGAGAATATTTCACGTTGTGACCTGCATGGCTTACTACAATAAGTGTAATAGATTTTTTTACATTAAAATAAACTGAAATTTGGCGTGTCGACAGGTAAGTGCATATGTCAAGCTGGAATTAGACTTGCTGTATAACAGAGCAGCAAGGTTTTACATACTGTTCAGTACAATTACGGTTCGTTAGTTACAAATGTCATTGTTGGTCAGTATATAGTATTTTACAGCCCCGACCTTTTGATATATAGAGTTCCTAAAGTTAAAGGGAAGATCAATATAGTATCCTAATTTTTTTATGAAATGGCCTACCTGCTGAGTCTCCAGTCTCCATTGAGGTGCTTTTTTGACTGGGATCCATCGACCTCACAGTAAAATGTTAATCATCGCTATGAGAACACTAGTTTAGGTATCTGTTATAAGTGATAATAAACAATCTATAAACATGTTAGTAATTATACTATTAACAATTATAGAATATGATTAGAAATAATAAGACTATTATTATATACTTTTGCTATTGTTGTTTTGCTATTATTTATGATCAGTTATAATGATCTGTCTGCTTGTCTTTCAGATCTGTTTGTCTTTATATGTCTTTATATGTCTCAACAATTGTCTTGGGACTGATTACAATACAGCTACTATACACTTTTGCCTTTTTTATTTATTTTTGCTATTGTTTATAATCATTTATAATGGATATCTAAACTAAAAGGTTATCCAAAAAACTATTTGTTTACTTTTTACAAAGCTGTACTAATATTTTTTTTTTTTCATATTATAATGATAGCATAAAGTATTATTATGTTTTTCTTTGTTATACCCTCTCAAAATTCAACAGCATTGGTTCAACCTGTAGTATATACAAATATGCCTGCTTTAAACAAAATATGCATTTATTACAGTTACACATGATTTCATATTGAATAATAAATGGTGGACATTGATGGTAAGTGTATAAAAGTATTTGTATTTATGATACATTACTGCTGCCTGCCCATCACATTGGTGCAATGAGATTTTGCATCTCATTTGGTTGAATGTTGGTTAAATGCATAAAGTGCAAGTGTAAAAAGTCATTAGCTGATGAAGGCTCAAGGAAATGAGCCAGAAGAGTAGGGAAATTATCCCTTGAAAAAATTGGAAGATATACTGTAATCCCCAGTGGTCCAAGAACATTCTTTTCAAATGATGCATTAATACATGTGCACAGTTCTGTAGATGAAAAGTAACCAATTAATAGAAAATAGCCTTTTTTTCTTTTTTCTATGTTAATAGTATCAATATACAATATTGACTGCACTTCCATCAACTACAATATATAAATATGTCTCAATTTCTAGGGTTTGAAACACACGTGATGATGAAAATTGAATTTTAAAACATACTGTAATACAGTAGACGCTTGTTAGTAGCAACACCTGATAAGAGCAACCATCGCTTACGAGCATTATTTCATAATGACAATATATATATTTTCTATCTGTAAACATGTAACCTACATTTAAAAAAGTAAAGAAAGTAAAAGTATGTGTTTGATTTATTTATTTTTTTTAAATGTTTTAAAAAGTGTCCTAGCTACAAATATACTTGTAAAGAATGTAGCGTGTACTGTATCTGTTTTAAGTAGCAGAAAAAAGGAAGCTGCCTTTGTTCAGACATCACTCCCCATAACAGCAACCCACGCTTAAGAGCAACATAGCAAAGGGCACAGTTATGTTGCTTCTAACAAGTGTCTACTGTATTTAGAAGCAGCATAACGATGGCTATTCTGAACTTATAAATCACTTACAGTAATACAGAGAGTTGCATTGAACTGCAAACTAGTTTTCTGATATTCAGAATGTATAAATAACACCAGCACATCCTTTACAGTATGTGCCTGTGTTTCTTTCCATGACTATAAAGAAGTCAAATGCACAGACAGTCACAAACTGGACAGGTAGACAGACAGATTGAGAAAGATACTGATACCTCATATTTTGCTACTGGATATTATTTAAGATAGTTTACACATTTTTCTTATCTTTTAAAGATAATTTTTTTCTTTTTTCGGAAAGCTTCAAATTGCCAGTTTTTCCATATAGAAAAAATAATAATAATCCACTTTGGGAAGGTGCCCTTCATAAACTAATCCACCTTTGCCAATCTCCCTTTCAAATCCACCTTCTGTAAACAGAGCTACAGTTGCTATAGTACTTCATTTGCTTTTTCACCTGACTTGCTCTGCCAAGCCAAGCGACTGATGAAAGCAACAACCCTGATCTATTTTCCTAAGCACTGAGCAGTCACTTAGAAAATATTTGTTTTATAGAAAGATAATAAAACACACACAACCCAAAGTTATCATTAAACCAATTACACGTTCGTTTAATTTCATATGAAGAAGCCACACTATATGCTCAACCAAGCAAAAAGACCTTAATTAAAGGTTGCCTTTTGGTGTCTACAGATTACATTTAAACAAACTCCAATAATGTTAGGTGAATGTAGGTCATGGTAGAGAGGATTACTATTGAAGTGCACGAGGAAGTCAGGGTATGTTTTATATTTAATTTGTTTAAAAATGTTGCATGACCCAGTTTAACTGGTAATTGCCAAGTCTGTAAACTAGTTGTTCTTTTAAATATCCGGAGGGAGGGGGCTGGGGGCTAGGTGTGCAGTGGAGTTGTTATTGGCTTCCAACTAAACTTGGTCATAAGGGAAATGCGTTTGGTAGTTTCAAATGGACTTGAATCCATGCCACCATACCAAAAATCGATTTGCCATCTTTGGCAACTAAACTTCTGTGTAGTGTGGGGTGTAGTCTCCTGGCGGCGGAAGTGGGAAATATGTGTAGTCTACCCTTATTACAGGGGACTGGTGTGGCTCTCCCTCACTTGCAGGGGACTGGTGCGGCTCTCCCTCACTTAAAGGGGAAGGTGATGGAGGCAGAGAAAGCACCTGCTCCTCTCCTCCAGGTGGTGACGGTAGGGGAAGTGATACAAGCAGGCACTCACCCTCTGCTGGTGGAAGCGGGAACAGCTCCCCCTCGAGAGTCCGTCTGGGCACTGGACTCTCGTGGTCACCCCGCCTGGGCGCTGGACTCTCGGGTTCCACCGCATGTGCACTGGAGACCCTGCTATCTGGGCTGCTGTTCTATTTATAGCTGCCTCCAAGTAGCAGAGGACCGACTCCACCCCTTCCTCCAGGGAGTTTGGGGTGTGTTCCCTCTCGTACGCCTCCCATCACTCCCTTTCCATCAGCCACAGGACCCGGATGGCTATGGGCATGGACTGGGCCTCTAGCCCAGCATTGTCCTGGATCCAGTCCCTCAACCTGACGGCGTCTTCTGACATATTTTTTGTTTTTTGTGTTTTGTTTTTGTTTTTGGATTTTTTAAACAAGAAACTGCAGTTCCTGCTCTGGTCTGCATCTAGAAGGCACTGGTAGTCCCATGATGACACCATGTGTCACAAAGACGGCTGGAGTGGGGGACGTCAAACCAGAAACAGGAACCAGGAAATAAACAAAGAGAGGTAGAGTTTGGTGAAGCTGAGTGAATGGTCCCGCTCAGCATTTAATAATGAACAGACAGACAGAAAAAAAGGTTGTAAGACAAACAAGACACAGGACACGACACATTCGCCAAATTAAAGAGACAATGACTACATAGACAAACACGGTGAGCAGATATTTTAACTATTATTATTATTCTTATTATTATTACCTCCGTCTCCAATCCCATTCTCCACTCACTGAACATACAACTTTTATGCAGCTGTACCAAGACTTGATTGCTAATCAACCATTCAATTGGAGTCGCGGTACAACTGCACGTGAATTAATAAAGTTCAATTACCCATGCTCACATATTATTACATTTTACTTGCACGTGAAGTGCTGTGCAATCCTCATGCCTAAATACAAATATACATTTTAAACACTTGTGTTAAACAGACCCATATATCCCGTGTACCAATGACTATGCACCAACATTAACACACAACATACAACACAAAATACACACAGGGGCAGGCACTTTGTCACAGTCCTTCAGATAGTCTCTCCTCAAGCATGCAATCTAGGATCAGTAAAACTTTAAACAAATGGGACAACAATGAATTAAAGGACCACCAATGACACAAAATGTAATGTGATACACATACAGTACATAACGTTAGAACAGCAACAAACTTTTGAGGACCGACTTTAACAAAGCTTGTCCTTGGTACAACCACACACTTATCTACAACGTTTCTGAGCCTGCAACTTTCTATTGGTCAGCTACAGGAGAGAGCTCATTACACTATGATGACTGTGGCACATTTACATTTGTTATGAATGACATTTTCTTCATCCCCCTACCATGTTATGATTGTCTTATGTTATGATGAAGTCGTAAATATTGTTTTGGAGTACTATTCCTGTAGGAAATGATGCCTTGTCATTGAAATCAAAAGCATGAATACATATTTGGTAGCTCAGAACTCTTGCTTCAGTATTAGAATTGCTAAACTGGAAGTTGTCCAGAAACAAACAAAAAACTAAGAAAATGATGCAATGTACGCTTCGTTATGATCAAGGGTGAATTGAGTTCTTGCTCATGTTCTTTGGATTGCTTTCAACTCCTTGAATATAAAGCATAGCAAATTATAGAACATTAGCTTGTAAACTACTCTTAGATCGTAATGATTTACTGGCATGTTGCAGGGTTCCTTTCACAGCTGAATGCAAGGATGCACGTTGTTTGTGAGAGTGTGTGTGTGTGTGTGTGTGTGTGTGTGTGTGTGTGTGTGTGTGTGTGTGTGTGTGTGTGTGTGTGTGTGTTTACAGTACATCATGTTAAGGCTTTTTTTTTTTCAGAAGAGTAAATTCTATAAAAATGTAGCTGTCAAAACTAGAAATCCATTTGAATAAAGTAACCACCATAACAATCATGACAGTAAAACAGGACAGGGGAAATGAAAAATGTAGAGATGAATATGCCTAATAGAATGTTTTACTTTGGTCAATCAAAATAATGTCTTGGTTTCATTATCATAATTACATATTTTTTTTCTTTCTTTGCTGATTTTTAAAACTGTATATTGGAAACAGCCTGCCCAATTCTCTGATACCTACAGGGTTATTTATTTGACTACTTTTCTCGTATACATTGATTCTAATGATTAATGTCTTAGTGAATCTGATATTTTATCTTACACCAAAATGTTATATCTTGTGTGCTTCTGCCTCCAGACCTGATGCTAATTAGTTTGCAGCTGCTGTGCTTCTAATGTCGATTTATTAACTTTTTTGTCACAGGCCACAGGTGTAAATATCTCTTTACCACTGCAGAGAGAGAGAGCTATGCCTCAAACTCCTCAACTCAGGACAGTATTACACAGTGTTGCTTGCCTTACATCTATACAATTAATTGAACCAGCCCACCTAAAGAGATTGGAGTTGTCAATATGATCCTATTTACCATCTAGCCTGCCATCCCTTCTTTCTATCTTCACAGGGAGTAATATGACCATGCAATTGTACCATTGTAAACTATGGGTCAGTCATGTCAACCAGTAGCAGGTTTCTAGAGAAAAGGGTCAGCTGTATACAAGACCTGCTGAAAACTCCAGCAATGTTGACCAGCCAGAGGGGCACAAATGTGTCAGCTTTACCTGATCTCCAACCGCTGACCAGCATAAACCAGAGAGAGTCATAAGTATTGATTAAAAGGATAAACCTGGGTAATTAACTCCAATTGGACACTCCCAAAAACACATGCACATAGGCAACTGCAATCCCTGTGTTGGTTCCCCCTCCTTTTCTTTATTGAAAATGTAACTGAGCTGCCAGGCAGCAGCCATCAATTTAGAACGCGACAGCTTAAGGGTCATTCACAAATAACTGCATGCGGTTGGGGCACTGACAGCTGTGGCAGAAGAATATGACAATAATGATGTTATCTACTGCAGTGAAAATAAAACTGTCCAACCTATTAGGATTTAATAGAGAGAGAGAGATTGAGAGAGAGAGAGAGAGAGAGAGAGAGTGAGAGAGAGAGAGAGAGAGAGAGAGAGAGAGAGAGAGAGGGAGAGGGGGGCAGACATTGAGAATTCCATTTGATAGTGCACCCACACACACATGAGAAATGAATAGACACCGTGGCTTGGCCCATAAATGCTGTGTTGTGAACAGATAGTCAGTGAGAGAGGCATATACAGTAAAATAGAGAGAAAAAAAAAAAAAACATCCACAATAGTGTTGTTCCAGAAGTAAATTGACAGCAGTCACGTTTTGTATTGACTGAAACCCATTTTCAAAATAAACTGTAGCAGCCTGTCAATCACACAGACAGAGATATGAAGTTGTCTGGCTGAGGGCAAAATGTAAAAGTAACTTGGGTGCTTTTATAATGAGAATGATGGGTGACACTCAATCCAGCACCAGCATGAAAGAGTCATGTGCAAACTATACCACGTGATGCAAACTGTTTCATTTGGTTGCATTGAAATTAATGAACGTTCTAAACTTTCTAACTAAACTAGAATTTAAATAAAAACAAATTCTGTTCTGTTGACCTTATCATAAAAGTCACTGGAAGATGAAACACAAAGTTAAATAATACACTGTATTTGCCATAATGCTTGCTTAAGTAGCCACAAGCCAAACAAAAAGTACTTTGTACTTCTGCACTTTTTCTATAGACAGTGTTTTTTTTTTTTTTTTTTTTTTAGTACGCTACTGTAAAAATCTACATTTTTTTACTAAAGGAAATAATAATGGCATTTTTTTCTCAATTTTACTGTATTCTAGTACATACCACCGCACTGTATACACATATCAAAAGATTCCCTTGAAGATTAATTTATGCTGTCAGAATTTAATAAACTAACCCGAGGGATATTAGACATTCTCTTTAGGAAGATACACAATGTTACAAAATGGTTTGCATATTTCATTACCCTGTTATAGAATATTACACAACATCTTGATCACTATTGCTTTTAAAGATCACACAAACGAAGTTTTGTCCTGTATTAATGCTGCCCCTTGCCTTCATTACTATACCCTTCCTCGACATTGCACTGTTTATTTTACACATATCAAGAAAGCTCCTTAAAAGATGAAAGAACATATTGCCGAATTGAGTCTGACATCATTAAGCATCTGGAGATAAGCTGACAACTGAAACTGCAATCCCCAAGAAAAGAAAACCGACTAATTATCTAGCAGTCTTTATCAATACAATCTTATTTTTATGCCTCACATTTATTCTCTATAAACTATCAATAATATTCCTATTGATAGTGGTGTAACAGCACAAAGCCATGGTAGTCATTTTTACTCTGTTTGAAGCAATGAAAATGTAACTGCATATTGATTCAACGGCTCTACTTTTTAACCTTTAAAACCAGTAGAGCCTCATTGTCTAGTGTTACTCTATGGACAATGTGTAGTCCCTGACCGTAGATACCTGTGGACCTTCACCACTATGGTTGTTTGTCACAAAGACGGCCGGAGTGGGGGACGTCAGTCCAGAAACAGGAACCAGGAAATAAACAAAGAGAGAGATGGAGTTGGGTGGAACTGAACGATTGGTACCGCTCAGCATTTAATGAATTAACAGAACAGAAAATAAACGGTTGTAAGACAAACAAAAACACAGGACACGGCACTGGTAGCCAAAATGAACAGACAAACAAAATGGACTAATGCTTAAACAAACAGTCTCTCTATCTTACTTTGTTTACTTTTCCCGTTTTTAATTATCTCCTCTCCACACCCATTCTCCACTCACCGAACACACAACCCTGAGTGGGTGAAAACATGCTGCATTTATGCAGCTGTACCGAGACTCAATTGCTAATCAATCATTCAATTGGAGTCGCGGTACAACTGCATGTGAATTAATAAAGTGCAATTCCCTGTGCTCACATATTATTACTTTTTACTTGAACTTGAAGTGCTGTGCAATCCTTGTACCTAAATACAAATATACATTTTAAACTCTCGTGTTACACAGACCGGTTTATATCCCATGTACCAATGACTATACACCAACATTAACACACAGCATATAACACAAAATGCACACAGGGACGGGCACTTTGCCACATTGCTATTTAAAAGCCTTTGGTGATAATGGTCCATAGATAGAGCTAGGATAACCTTATGAAGTCCATAAACATACTGTTAAATAAATGAACTGGTCTTCGAGCAGAAAGAAGACTTCTCAAAGGCTTGGCAAGCCTATATCTATAAGGAATGTAAGACATGGTTTACCTATGCACATGTGAGAACCTTCCATCTTTAATAGGCCTGACATGAAAACCCTGAGCATGTAATGTATTACATTGTCCTTGCTGTGGATGGAAAATGATTCTGAGGAGCATGATTAAACCATTGTGTTTTCATGCCCTAGCACTAGTGGAAAGGTCCTCAATGACAAGTTGACTCAGCATGCCTTATAATGTGTGTAATAAACAAGGAATATGGGGTCTATTCAACTGGTACAAATAGTGTTGGATCTAAATGGCAGATTTTAAATCTGACACAGTTTAGAACAATTAAACATGTTTTTTTTATCTGTTTGGTCAGGATATTTCAAGTTATTTTGCATTAAAACATGTTATGTGAATGTATCTGTAAACAACGAGTCTAAAGAACTGAAGGTCAAAATATCATGCTCTTTAAATCTTTAAAATACTTCCCTCCCATGCATTCTACATCCTTCACATGGACTGTCAGGGATTTGGATCTTCATAACCACGGTTCATGAGTTAAATTACACTACAAACTAAATACAAAGACAAGTTAATATATGGTAAATATTGGCACAGCCAACAGCGAGAAGAGGCAGAAACCTGAACATTACACTGTTGACTTCCCTTGAAACTTGAATTTAGGATTTTCTTAACTACTAATCCATAGCACTACATAGGCCAGTCACTTGTCTCCAAAACCATTTTAACAGGGAGCCTTCCTTAATCCAGTACTGGGGAAATAAAGGGAGAGAGTGCAAAGGAAGATTAAGACTAATCTTTCTCTCTGATATGCTTTTATGGGTATAAGACCATGCAGATAGATTTCAGCAGCAGGGTAAACTAATAAAGATTCTAATGCATGTTTGCTCTTCAGATTGATTCAAATATAATCCCCCCAACACACACAAGCGCAGACACACACACACACACACACACACACACACACACACACACACACACACACACACACACACCCACACACACACACACACACACACACACACAGATACACAGACACAAACACCCGCTGAAAACAAAAGACGTCAGTCGAGAGCAGAGCTTAAAATGTTTAAGGTTTCATAATCTCTGGATATAGTGCAATAACACAAACATAACCACCCATTCCAGCTAAATACAACTATTAGTCACATTCGTCATTTTAGAAAATGGCAGAGCTTCTTGGGCAAGCGCCAATGCAAAGCTAACAGAAAAAAAGGATGCAAGCTTTAATCAGTGTATGTGTACAGAGGATAAACATGATCGATAGGAAACAAATAATGAAGACTACTTAAATATCATAACTTCAGTGTCATTAAACCTTTCCCCTCCAGAAACTGTTTCAACAAAATGAGACTTCCATTAGGAATGACAGCTGTTCACTGCAAGGCAACCAACCAAGGAAATCAGTCTTCTATCAGAGGTTTGTACTGACTCGTCACTGCTGATCACCATTCACTTTTTGTTCATCAATCAGCTAACTGCGTGATTTTATCCCACTTCAAATATAATAAGAAAACATTCAAGTATAAGACACATTTTAAGAATCAAAAATGGGGCGTTGCTCAATCCAGACAAAGCAAAGATTGTGCAAGATTGTGCAAGATTGCTCATCTTGATTAGAGTTAGCCACTGAAAACTTACAAAAATACAAAGGAAAAAAAAGAAACAACATTTCCTATAATAACAATTTTCTAAAATGCATCCATTCACACCAAAAAAATATGAAAGCTAAGAACAAACAAATTCTTAAATTTAAATGATGAACCAAGGTTAAAGAGGTGCAGACACTCAGGTGGCACTGCAAACTTGTTCTGTTTCCAAAAATAAAGCAGAAATATGTACACAGTTCATTTTAGATAATTATGAATTTCCTTGTGAAAGGATACTATTTAGATAATTATATTATATTATATATGAATATGATATATATATATAATACTATATATATATATATATATATATATATATATATATATATATATATATATATATATTATATATTCTTATATATAATGTTAAATATTTTAAGGTTCTTATATATAATGTTAAATATGTCAAACAATGTTTGTAATGGCAAGTGATATGACATGTAACAGAGCCTGTAGCACCTCGATCAGTTGTGAGATCTCTGTAAATGCAGTGTGCTATACAGCGCCTGTGCAACAGTCAGGGGGATCCAGAAAAAAACAGGGAAGATGGAATCCCTAGATCTGCTGGTGATCGTACTCATTCAATTAGGTGCTATTTGCATTCAACCGCTGGTACAGACTAGGAGATTGGGTGTGTTAAAGGCTTGTAAGCGCAGGCTTTAATCTGTATCCACTGCAAACACAACACACTGACATGTTAATAGAGTTACCACCAGCCCCATGGGAAGCACCAAGCTACAACGTGAAAGTTTAACATTCTGTCTGATCACAAGAAAAGAATTAGTGATTAGAAAAGCATAGAGAACTGCACAGAGAATTAGAAGGGATGATGAGTTAGTGTAGGGACCTCCACTGGGGAATTCAAGCAATATAAAAATGAAATAAATAATCTCTATCACTACTACTGGCTCCATTCCTCTGCAATCTGTTAGAAGTGTCAATCTAATTTAAAGCATTTTAATGACAATGTACATCTTTAACTACAGCCAAAACTATACTCCACAGATGTGTTGTACTGACATAAAAGTTAACATCGAGAATTTGCATGGAAAACCACCCTTAACCCTGCCTTACCATGCAGCCATTTACTGTGCTGTGCTGAGCTGAAATGCTATACTATGCTTTTACTAGAGTATACTACAGCAAACATTACAATTAAACAGAGAAGTATTACTGCACCTTAGTTCCTTGCTTTTAATAGCTAAAATTGACATGGTATTTTTCTTACTTTCACAGACCCACCATCAAAAGGGCAGTCAAACAGCATTTGGAAATAGAGGGTGATTAAAAGTAGTACAGTGGTAGGGTAAGGAGCTTTAGCATGAAATGTATTCATAGTGGTGAAATGTGACATTACCATTATGGTAATCAAGGAACAGGAATCACAACAACCGAAGACTGGAGTGCCACTCATTTTTTTACATATGACACCACTTGTTGTAACTCTGCTAGCTAACTGACCATCTGCAGGGAAAACCGTTGCTTCGTACAGTACCTGTAAAGCTTATTGGCAGATTATTGAGTTTTGTTTAGTTTTTGTATGATATCCTCCATAAACTGAAATACTGAAAGCAAAGGAATTTAGTAGAATCAGTGAAACACATGGAATGCAGCAATAACAAAGAAGACCAAAAGTGATAAAACACAACATAAATCACAACAAAGACTGCAGAGAATGCTGAATGCAGAGAGTGCCACACCTCTTTAAAAACATGCACTTGCTATGCTTTGGCTGCATTAAAAGTTTTGAACAAAAAAAAAAAAAAAAAGGAAATATAAATGTGATGAGTTTCTGGTTACCACCTAGATAACTCCCAAGATCTATCCAAGTAATGGACAGATACAGAAGCTATTATCAAGCAAACAATAGAGCTCAAATGTGTGTTACTCTTTATTTTAATAGGATTAAATTCCTTTTAGACTAAAAAGAAACCGCCTCTGTTTTTTCCACTGTAAAATTATTTTTTAGCGGTCTGCAATCACGGCCTAATGGATTCTAAACTTTCTTTCCCCCTGAGAATGGATGAGAGCGGGCCTGTGGAGAATGTTTTGTCTAATTGAAGCAGAGTTCTGCAGTCTGCATGAAGGACTCCATTAGATGTAAGTGGCTGTTTTCCTCTGAACCCATCAGGTTCTCCAATGCCCTTTGCTTCTTGAGGCACAGGCACAGGAGGTTTGCATATTGCACAGTCAAAGGATCGGTTACCAGAGGAATCACGCAATCATTTCTGATGGCAGAGACGTGACCCCATCTTAATGCATGGCAGCACTGATGCACTCGGCCCATTCGGAGCAACAATTGTTGAGTTAGCTATACAAAGTGTCTCTTGTACAGTCGGGATCACACCTAGACCAGACACTGAAGACGGATGGCTCAGAAAACAGGAAGAGAACAGAAACTCAATTCAGCAGAAAGCTATGCCTATGCTACTGACCAATAATGTGTGTGTGCGTATTCATGCTGTCTTCATATAGATGGCTATATTACACCAGAGATCAGTATTATATAAAACTCCATGAATCATCTCCAATTTATAGTTCCTTATATAATGTTGTCATATACCAAACAGGAGGGCTTAATGAGTATCCTTAATGAAATGTATCTATATTTAAATAATCTACTGAAGTGCATATTGTATTGAAAGAGCATAAAAGTAAGTGCAATCAAAATATTTTAACACCCAGTAATTTGGTTTCAATAGCCTTATTTTAGATGACCAGACATTTTTTAAAGTACAGGGTATTTATTAAGGGTGTGCCTGAGTACAAGCACAAAGGAGTATTCATAATGAGTATGGGGCATTTTTACACAAGTAAAAATGCATTTTGCGCTAGTACCCTTTTTCTATTAAAAATAATAATAATAATAATTGGATACTTCCTGAAACAACATTACAGATAAAAGATGTCACTTTTGTCAGAGTTCATTATTTTATTTTTAGTTAAGAGAGAGGATCGTGTTAGAACACATTTCATTCACACAGCACACAGGGAGTAAATCATTTAAAAGGCAATGGAGAGGCAACAAGATTCTGGTTATTGTCTTAGTGTACTGTATAATTAGGGCTTCGGATTTTTGATTATGATCAATAAAAACCGATAAAACACCCCTGATACAAAAAATAAATAAATAAATGAAATTGATATATAGCCAATAAACACAGAAAAAACTCTGGAAAAGCTCTGGAAATGGTTACTCCATTCATGCTGACTTCTCCCCTTTCCCATATGAAAAAAAAAAAACCTACAAAAAAAAATTAAACAAACTACCTTTCCCAGTGCAGTTGGGCAATGTCCCCCCTTCCAGACTTGTATCTATCATTGATTCATTCTGAATACTTTAAAGCCCCCGTAACTACTAAGTGGCAGCAAATTCCTACATTCCTATTCGAAACTCTGCTTGTGAGATTACAATTAGAAGCTTGTTCGTAGGATATAAAGCTATATTATAGTTTAATAATAATTTCATACAGTATATAAAAAGCAAAAGCCCCGAAAAAAATAAGATTTACGAAAATAGCTCAAAATAAGCACAGAAACATGAAATTAATAAAAACCGAAAAGCAGAAGCCCTATGTATAATTTAAAAACTTTTTTTCTTGGGCATATCAAGTTCCTTTGTGATGAAATGTGTTTATCAATATTAAAACATTTCTGTGATGTCACCCTTTGATGTTTTGATTGATTAATTCTACACATCTTCTAATCAAGAGTGGCTGTGTGGCTTTGAAGAAAGGGGAGAACAGGGCAGATATTGTGTTTATTAATTAATCCAGTTTGTGCTATGAATCCACAGAAAACTGTGGATTCATCAACTAAACTGTGTGGGTTATAGTGTTAGTATTTATATCTGTCTTTGTCTAAGCAAGGGGGGAAAATATACAGAAAATGTCTAAACATATTTTCTTCACAGATTGAACAGAAGGTGGAAGAAGCTACTGTATGACAGTAGCAGGTCAAAACAACTTATAATTGGGAGAAGCATACAGGAAACTAAAGAACTGTGTTAATATCTTGTTGGTAGACAACATTGCTTCTCATCTCAGAAAGCATGCAGTTCAACACGATGAGCAGCACTTTCCAGGCTATTAGCATGTCTCTTACCTCCTCTAGAGTGGTCAAGGAAGGCAGGCTTGAGACATGTTTGTGGGCAATACTGACTCTGCTTGCAATAGTTCTGTGGATCAGATTCAAGTGCTACCACAGTCCAGCATATTTCAGAAAAAAAGAAATGTCGTTGCTGAGATTCAGGTATTTTGTATTCCACTGCATGCTCTTGTCCTTTTAGTTTTGGATAAACCTGCTGTGTACCGAGACAATAAAACCATGTCTGTGATGTTGAATTGCATTAATCATTGAAAATGCTGAAGTACAACCTTTCCTTTTATCACCGTTAATCCCACTAGGAGCAAGATTATCTTTCACACAATCATCTTAATCTGTAGATTCCTATGTCCTTTCATTAAAGCTGGCTGTCAGAGTTCATGTAATCTGTCTAAATTAAATAAAATCTAGCAAAAATCTCATTAATGGGCTCCCAAGATTGTGTGCAATAATTTGTATTAATATTTAAAATCCCATATATAATTAATGAAGGACTTTACTTTCGAAAAAATGTTTTTGCTTAGACAGTAGCTGGAAATAATTCTTTAGTCAAATAACAATGCCACTTGGGTTCACAGTAAATATTTAAAAGGCAGCAATGTTTGTATGGAATTTATTATCAATTTAGAGAAGAAAAATGACACTAAATTTCGCTCTTTTTCATCTAAACAAAGTACTGTTACAACCCTCTAATCAACCCTTCTTTAAACAGAGTATCCCTTTTATCCTACAGAGTCATGAAAATGTTGGTATAAACGGATGTACATATTTATGTTGTATCTGGTGTATAATGTGTTTTTTTAAAGGACCACAAGGGATGTGCAACCTTAATTTCTGCTGCCAACTGCAACTTAGAGTTGGTAAATGGAAAAACTATATAAAAAACAACAATTTCAGAGGGGCAGAAATTATAGCTGCATGTATTTATATCATATATATATATATATATATATATATATATATATATATATATATATATATATATATATATATATATATATATAATTTAGATCTTTTATTTAACATCATGTAATCAAAGAAACTACAAAACAATATAGCAAAAGTCTACCAGAGGCCATTGTTCGAAATGTCAAATTTTTCAAGTGTTGTCAGTTTTCCTTAAGTATCACTGGGAAAACTACAGTGTGGTATCTAATTCAACATGTTAATGTAATATTATTCAGCAGGTTTCATTCAACGTTATGAAGCAAAATTAATTAATTCTATAGGGTGATGCAAAACTTGTGGCCATAGCTGTAAATAGTAAACACACATATGTGTTGGCGGACTTCTACAATATAATTTATTAAAAAAAATAATTATGATGTCAGTAAAGGTCAATTAACAACACAATGCAGATTTATGAATCAGACGCATAATATGATAATGAGAAAATTGGTCTCTAAGAGCAAGTTATTCTAATGTCGCAATAAGAGTGATGTTTTTTTACTGTAAATTATGTTTTTGCATCATCCGATGAAATACTGTCATGTTAAACATTGTTACTGGCACGATAAAGGAAACAATAAGTTGTATGGGTAACACTTTAGTTTAGGTATCCGTTATAAGTTATTATAAACAAAGCAAAAAAAAAAAAAAAAAAAAAAAAAAAAAAAAAAGCAATGTCAAAATTGTATAACTGTATTGCAAAAGCAAACCAGCTTCATACAATTGGTGAGGCAGGCATGTAAAGACAGAGACAGACAGACTGGCATAGAAAGACAAACAGACCTGAAAAGACAGGCAGACAGACTGTATCTGTTATAACTAATTACAAAAAAAAAAAAACACAAAAAAATGCCAAAAGTATTTAACAATTGTCATATTAGTTCTAATCATATTATATAATTGTAATAGCCTAATTAATACGATTATAGATTGTTTATAATTATTTAACGGATACCTAAAGTGTTACCATTTATGCATATAGCCTGTGTGTGTAAACTGCAAATACAGTACATGTTTTAATGTTAATTTGTGGGGTATGCATTACCATTAACTAAAGCTTTACATTTTAACTGTAATGTTAAGTTGAACTTCTGTACAAAACATGGTCTTATTTAGTCTTTCTTCAGTCCTGCCTTAATAATATCAATAATATTATAGTCCGAGAACTTGCTACTCTCGATGTACTTATCTACTGCCTTTACAGAGTCTTCTCCCACTAATACTTTTTTTAGTTTTTGCCTTGCTATAGCAATATAAAGCCTTCTGGCTCTCTCCAAACACAGAATACCGTTTTTGTTAAATAGATTTACATTCCAAAAATTTGGTTGGTTAGGTTGAGGGAGACCAAGACGGCACCAAGAAATCCTGAAGTTCAAGAATGCAGTCGCCTATTCAGCATTCACAAACACACATTGCAGGTACTTTTTACATTTTCTATTACTAAAAGCTCTGACTGACGTGTTTCTGGAAATTCCCAGACAGTCTACAAGCTGTCCTGTCATTTCTCTAGCTACTGACTGCAGTATGTTAACAACTGACCACTGAGACGCAAGGAACAAACAAAGTTTGATAACGTGCAAACTCAAGAGGTGCAGCAACATTTTTGTGCATTTCTTTATGCATTAAATGTACATACTATGCATAATTCATGTTTTGCCAATGTGTAAAACACCCAGTTTGCAGCTTATCTGGAGTGCTGACTGTATACATGTATTGCTGACGTGAACTGATACTGGGCTGAAATGTTGGAAGATACTCCTTCAGTTTGGATGAAGGGGGTTCTACTGTATTCCACAGCTTTGTCTTGTTTCATATCATCATTTGTTACTTTACTTTAAGATGCAGAGAGCCTTGCTGCTTAACATTTAAGGAAAGAACAGTGTCTGGATCAGCAGGAGGTGGTTAGAATAATAAATAACAGGATCCTGCGGAGATAACTAAAGGCTAGTTTGTAAAGCTGCTCATTTCTAAATTGTATAATTTCTGTTGGAAGGGGAAGCAAAATTACCTGAATATGTTAGATGAGCTATAGTTATTTCGAGCGTACTTCCATGTCCTCTTCATTTGTCAGCGGACACCCCATATTACAGCCTCAGTTTTGCTTATGTTGTCTGTATAATCATCTTACTAATTGATTATTAACAAATATGATCCCTTCCCAATTCAAAACATACAAAAGTAAGAATGTCCTTTTTCTATGCCAAAGTGACTACCAAGCTTAGAACATTTCTTCACAGCCCTTTGACATTTAAAATGCATTGCTCTTGCAAAAAAGAACCTATTGTAAACATAATCTATTCTCCCAAGATAATGCAGTAACATATTTTCAGTCAAGACAATCTTGCATTAAATAACAACCTTTATTATAATACAAAATCTTACAGATTTCCAAAAACATTGAATCCAAGCAATGGTTGAAGAAAAACAAAAAGTAGAATAAAAATAGTTGGAACAGAGCATATCTTGTAAAGCACTTTGTGATGGTGGTCCACTATATAAATATAAAGATTATTATTAAAAAAAAAGAAAGAAAAGAAATATTGTGCTGAAAGAAAAAAGTGAAAAGTATGGCTTCTAAAGTACTTTATAATGTTCCCCTGAGTGTTCTGAAAAAAGGGACACCATTTCCAAGATGCTACTGTGAAAAATAGATTTTTGTTATTTTTTATAGGCGGAGAGTCAACTACAGCCAAAAACAGCTGGTACTGGGGTAGCATCCCATTGAAAAATACTTGGTCCTGAAAGGGTTAATAAGTGGTTTAATTTCAAGTTATATACTATTGTAACGCTATCATGTAACAGCCTTAAAAGTGGAATAGCTTTCTCTTTTGGCATGCAGTTAATGAATGATTTATGGCTTCTACATGGCAAAACTGCTTTTCACACCACAGTTGGTCATTTGAACATTAAAAGTGTTTTTTATAGGGCATTCTTCTCTTCCATTTCACTGTGTAAACATGGGAGGCAGACAGATTTAATCAATGACTACTGACTGAGAATGGGGCTAATATAACACAGAAAATGTTGTTTCTGAAAATGTGTTGAGGAAAAACGTCCCTAACAGAAAGTGTGGTTTTACATTTTTTCACAGCTTGCTTGGGATAAACTGTATCTCAATAGATGTCACACAGAACCCTTTATCCTTTCTAAACAAAAAAAGGGTAATTATTGTTTTCATACTGGACTATTTTTTTGTTTGTTTGTTTGTTTGTTTTTTTTTTGTTTTAATTAGCTTGGACTGTATGGAAACTCATAGAATTATGGAAACTGCATTTTTTATGTTTTTGCAGTGCTTCCAGGCCTTTCTTTAAGATGAATATTTGTTGCCAAATTAAATTGTTGCAGTCATTTATTTTAATGGATTTATGCCTACGTACACAGAAAAGGTGAAGAGAGAGATTTCTGGGTGCACGTGTACAAGGCCCAAATGTCATTGTCTCTCACCTTTAACGACTAATAAATTCACCCATTTACTATTTTTTAAAATTAAGAATGTTACACTGAGACCATATATTTTAAGTCTGTTGTTTTTCAAGTCATGTTTTATACTTGGCTTTATTATCCATTTGCTAATTGCAACTTACTTCCATCCCTGGGGACTCTGGTGTGAAACATGTCATATCTTGCTGAGCAAAACATCTAAAAATAAATTAATTAATACATATTTTATAGTTCCCAAGGGGGGAGGGTAGAAAATGACAGATTAGACATACATGAAACACATACAATAACAGCAGTGAGAAGCTAATTTATAACAAAAAGTAATGCTAAAATGAAGACGGTATGACATATTTTCCCTAGATAGATGAACTCTGTTGTCCCTTCACTAAAAATGACATTCTAATATTGTATTCTCTGCGGGGGCATGTGTACATCTGAGTGGGTTACATATGGATTAACCCAAAGAGTTCAAATTCAGGATGGATACTGTGTTGAAAAGGATTTAGCTTTGTGAGAAACAGCTTCCACAACGATGGACTGATACTGTGACAAACAAAGTTTATATAACCATATATGTTTAAAAGTAGGCAAGGATGAATTCAATCATATATCCCAACTGAAACTTTGAGGAACCTGACATTTATCATCTTAGTAAAAGACAGTAATAATGAGTGTCAGACCTGTAATTCAATATTTAACTCATCTATCAATCAATCAATCAAATTTTATGCAGCGCCTTTCGTAGTGGACCACCATCACAATGCACTTTACAAAATGCAGTAAATACAAAAAAAATCTATAATACTTCAAATACAGAGAAATGCATGTCCTATCTGATTGATGGATGAAGCCCTCAATTCTGCGTCATTATGGAAGACAACAATCCCCTTTCCCCAGTTCCTAGTTTTGTTACTTAAATGACATGTCACACTTTGTTAGATTAAGCATCATCCAATATCTCAGCAGTAAGATGTGCACACAATACAGCTTTGGTTCAATTGTAGTGGTTTGGTGACTTGAGCAAAGACCACTACCGGTCAAAGACTCTCCAAAAAGGAGCAAGCAAAGTTGCAAAGTTTGTGATTTTTGCAGAGAGAACGGCTCAAGCTTTATCATTCAGATATTGTAGGAATGAATTAGACAGCTATTTGGCATTCCAGGTGGATCCACAGTTGAGTTTCACGGGGTTAAGCATGTACCCGTCTTATAAATTGGGTACGACTAAAGTAGGGTGATATTCGAATTTTCTCAGAATGGATGGATGACTCCTGAAACAACGCAATCACGGATTAAGAAAGTTTGTTTGGTGGAGTGGATAAAGAAAGCATGGGAAACAATGAACTGGGAGACCTTAATGAGATCATTTGAAGCATGTGGAACTGCAATAGCAGATCCAGATATCATCCATTGCACAAAGAGAGAATCAGCAGAATGTTCACAGGAATTCCTCCTCCCCATTATTACTGGTACTCCTGATTGCAACGAGGCAAATTAGTGGATCCAGGCATCCCTTAGACAAGGAAAGTGAAGAGGAAGACAACGATACACAAGAAGTTGTGTTCGACTTTTACCTTTTTTTTTCCTTTTCAATAACACGTGTCCAATATGGTAAATCTGTTTGCCGTTTATTTGTTACTTGTTGAGTGCTGTGTATATTCAAGGGTGGCATCTATTACAAGTCTGGTAACTGAGTATGCTCTTTATTCGAGGGCGGCGTTAGTTTGAGGATATCCAGAACTTGAAGCTGAAAGACTGTTGCCTTTCCATGCCTAGGCATGTATTCACTTACAGTACAGCTATCAAATTGCCTTAAGGCTGAAGTCATTGGTCAAGACTAAGAGAACCACCAGCAGACAAAAGGCCAAACATTTTGCCATCATATTCATAGTCCATACATTCACTCATTGCAAGAATATGATTAAGCACAGGTGAACTGGAGTAGTGGATTAGTGGATTTATAGCACCACATACCCTTTCTGACAATACTTTAAAGCCATTTCCCTAAATTCAAGTCTCTATAGGCATCTACAATTCACAGTCAGAAGAAACCTTTTATTTAGGTTATGGACTTATTAGGGTCCCTGCTGCACAAACTACACAACTATTGTGAATTGCTGTGAATTGCAAGTGTGACATGCATTTCACTGTCAATAAAGATAAAGGATGTTATAACATATTCTTGTTGCTTGCTCTTTGCGTTCATCTTTGCAGGCGCGGCAGTGGAGACTAGCTGATAAAATCTCGACAGGGAAACTTTGACATATTGTCTGTTGGTGCAAGTGCCAGTCACTGTTCAGGCCTTTCTACTACAACGCTGCTAGAAGCCTGTGGCTATGCCAAACAAAGATGAAAATGCAAGTCAATAACACAATGCTATGATATTATATAAACTGTTTTACAAATCAAATATTACCAGCAGCAACACATTGAATTAAAAAAATTCACTAGTTCCAGGTAAGAACATTTTTTTTTAACTGAAATAATAAATCACCAGAAGACAAATATACAAATTGTGTCTCCTGTACAACCCCTTCAAAAGCAGGTTAGGGCTACTTAATAAGACGTGTATATCAAGGCTTTGTGAATGCTGCTCATATTTACGGTGCCTGCAAATCTTATTTGGAGAGCAGGAACAAGATGAATATATATAAGCAATCACAGTTTCACTTAATTATGTTTGATGACAACTTCCATTTTCTCCAAAGCATGATTATTATACAATCTTAATAGCAAGAGTAAATCAGTCGTAGAGGAATATTCTTGCTTTCTGGTGATACGAGATGCTCAGAAAGTGAAAAAAAATATGTTCAGACACAACTCATACTTTTTTCAGGCTTGTTGTGTCATTGTAATTAACTTGTCCCCTCCAAGTACTTAACAGCAACCTTTAGATGTTTGACAATAAAACCCAAAAAGGATATTGAAGCTTTCCATTGTTTACTGCAATGCTATTTCATAGCTGTGAGGAGAATTAAAGAGCATTCTTCAAGCAGTTACTGTTATTCCTAATAGTAATGTTATATTCCCAGGACAACATGTCACTTTTCTGCTTAAAGTGGCATTTTACTTTTTACTACAGAAAAACAACTATTTCTACTTCATTGGATGTATGAATAAATATATCACTTAACATGTAACAGTTAGTTTTGCCTTTAAAATTGTTGATGTCGGAGCGCAATCGGCCTCTGGAGGACAAAGGCAAGCTCTGCAAGTGTCCGTCTGAGCTCACCAGGTGCCTGGCAGTGAGGTCCACCGCAGCGCAATGAGGAGAAAAGCCCCTGTCGGTTTTGAGTCATTAATCTGCAGGAGTGCTAGAGCCAATGTAATGCTTCCTCTGGAATCCCCAGTGAAGATGCACAATAAAGATACAAGATAATAAATAACTTAGTTTTAGGGGCATGTGAATACTTTTAGTTATGTATTATTTGTGTTAGGATTGTAAATTGTGCTTTTCCTTTCAGATGAAAATAATGCTAATGATCATTTTGAGTAAATCTACTTTTACGTAAAATCTAGCACTGGTACATTTTACTTTCAGTCTGAAATATATATATATATATATATATATATATATATATATATATATATATATATATATATATATATATATATATATATATTTGTACACTCAAAAACTTTTTTAATATACAATATGTTATTTAATACACAATATTACTTTTAAAGGAAAACAATTACAATCTTATATAACAAGTAGGCATAAGGAGAAACTGTGTAGGAGGCACATTTACTATAGACTACTGAGTATAGCTATTAGATTCATGGATCTTTAGAAGTAAGTGTGCAATTGCCAGGAACTTTTGAAACAGAGACAACTGACCAAGCAGACAACAAGTAGCAGTGTCCACTTCTACAGAACTAGGACAAATATCTCACAGCAGAAAGAACTGTGACATTCAACTTCAGAGTGCATTCTTTATAACGAATAGCCTTTTGCCTAATACTTATATAGCAGAGGCTTTTAATAGTTTATGGGCCATAAAAAAAATGTTTTTATCAGATTTATCGAAAGTAATAAAAGAGCCTGTACTAAATACAAAAAAAAAAAAAAAAACAGTCAGGGCTCGGACCGAATCATGCAGAAATGTCATGTTTCACCAAAGGTTTCACAATCCATAATATTCTGCTTCCCAATGTGCCAGTTTGTTATGATTTACTTATTTACACAGTATGAATGTATGTAGTGGGATAGGTATCATCTTGTTATAAAGAGCTAAAATATTAGATTATTAAACTGTGGGTTAACCAGCCAACCTCACCCAAGGTGTATCATATATACCTTATTATTACTTTATAAATCAGTACACAAAATACAGAAAATAGCTCATATAATAGAGGGTGGAGAACTGGTTAACAAACAAATTAATACTTAAGATTTAGAGAACTAAAAAGACAGGGGGCCTTTACCTGCCATACAGTAATGCGGTTTTCAGTGGGCAGAAGAAAAAAGAAAAAAAAACACATTCCTAAATAAACGCTTGAAAATAGAAGTTCAATACCTACACTATTTTTACATAATTTAATAGATGTACTTGCTATACAACATACTGATAGGGTTGCCAATTGGCATTACTAATGTGCAGCATATTTTAAATATTAACTACATGAAGTTAATGCACAGTATTCTTTTCACTTTTAAAAGGGTCATTATGTAATCAGTTCTGCTGTAAAAGTCTAATATATTGTAACAGAATGGTGGTGGAACAAGGGAGAAGCAGGGACAGAGCTGTGACAGCAGTGGCAACAAGGGGACATGGCCCTAGGACTCTGAACTTTTAGTAAGAGTTACCATTGGTTTCTTTGTGTCTCTGTGTCTATTAGTCTGTGTTGTTCTGAATTTGCATTTTAAACTTTGTTTATTTTTCTTCTGCCAGCGCTATAGTATTGTACTGCAGACGGTATGCAGTTCATTCTCAAGAAATACTTTTCTGTCTTGCACTTGGTAAAGATATAGATGTCACTGTCAGTTGCTTTTTGTTTCTTACCAGTTCTTATCATTCCTAATCTTCTCAGCATGTTTCATTAT
Organism: Polyodon spathula; assembly: GCF_017654505.1. Taxonomy (NCBI): domain Eukaryota; kingdom Metazoa; phylum Chordata; class Actinopteri; order Acipenseriformes; family Polyodontidae; genus Polyodon; species Polyodon spathula. The sequence goes on along the minus strand of NC_054555.1, from coordinate 8,079,369 downwards.
TTTCTAGTATTCAAATTCATCAAAAGACATACCTTGTCAGGCAAGCATATTCAAGCAATTTAAAGTGAATGCATGAGTTTCGGACTACCATTAGTCAAATATATACAACTGTGACCAAAATTTGAATGAAACCTACTGAATAATGTTAACATAACATATTGAATTAGATACCGCTTTATACTTTTCTATATACTTCACGAAAAATTGAGAAATATTCTGAAATCTGTACTACTAGCATGGTTTCCAGTAGACTTTTGCAAAATAATTTTGTAGTTTCTTTGATTAAAAATCCTAAAATTCTAGTTGATGCAAAACTGTTGGCCATAGCTGTACTGTATATAGGCCATTTTGAACTGATACAGTGGCAAAGTTTACATGGAAAGTTTCTAAAAAAACTGTTGCCATGCACTTTTATAGTGTTGCATTTGACAGTATCCTCCTGTGGCAGTGTGCCCCACCCATATGTAGATTTTTATGTTGCATGTGGTGTGTTAATGTTGGTGTATAGGTATTAGTGCACGGAATATAAATGGGAGGGTATAGCGTGAATGATTTAAAATACAGTATATAGTTTTATTTAGGCACTGGGATTGCACTTCACGTGCATTTAAAGTATTTAATAGTATGTGAGCACGGGATTGCACAAATTAGTTCATGTCCTGGGATTCAAGTGAATAATTAATTAGTAATTGAATCCCGGCACAACAGTATATATAGAGGCACGTTTCACTCACTCAGGGTTGTGTGTTCAGGGCGAAGGAATGGGAGAGAATGAGGAAAGTAAGGCAAATAAAGTTAAAGTGAATAAAATCAATTGCTACATTGTGCTGGAGGACCAGCACGGTACTTGTTTGTTTAGTGTTCGTCCCTGTGTGTTAGTGTCTATTTGTTTTGTTTGTCTGTTTATTTTGGCGTCAAATGCCGTGTGCTGTTTTGTTCAACCTTTTATTTTCTGTGTTAATAAACTCATTGAGGGCCACAGCGTCCCCAGTCTCAGTTTCCCCTCTGCTTGTCTGCGTGTGTACTCCTTTCTGGCCTGACATCACCCTACAGCCCACCTGTTCACACCTCCCCTTTAATTATCTCATGGAGAAATGCAGAATTGGAAGTGTGATTAATTAGGTTATCTCACTTATCCTACTCCATCTAAATAGGGATTGGTGATTTTAGCAAAAGTTCAAACGATAAAAGGCACTGCAAGAAATTTATTTTAAACAAAAACAAATATAAATGTACATATATTTGCACTTAGGTATCACTGGTTTAAGGAAGCATTATAAACATCTGTACATGTTATTAAGGTATTAATACGCTAATAATAATATGCTATGGCAATGAAAGATTTACACTAGTAATATTTAATAACACTATTATAAAAGGTTTTACAAATATTAAGCATTTTAATACACCTGTTTTTGATTGTTACTGTGGTTATACATGATTGTCATATCTCAAAGAATATGGCCTTCTGACCTTCACTGTATTTATAAAAGATAAGTACTCCAAGTTTAAATGGTTGTCTTTTTTAGGTGAAAGGAAAACAGACCATTAATGCAGCTAACCACTGAAGGCCTTCACATTCTGGGTTGTTTCTCTCGAGTTTTGTAACATTGCCAGAGTTCATATTTGTCTTTAAAAAATGCTACAAATCAATTGAAGGTCTTTGATAAGCAGAAACTTAATAATACTCAATACTGCACTATATGTGTGGAATCGACAACAAATGCAGTCTCAGTTAATCCAACCCCAAACATCTCTTACAAACCTCTCAACAGTACTTTAAAGAGGGTCTGAATGTTGAAAAAAAAAGATATTTTGAGTTAAGTATTTTACATTCAGGGCAATGATATATAAAATAAACAAGGAAGGTTGGGATGTAGAAAAACTGAAACAAATAAATAATAATACAATTCTGAGAGAAGAGTTCAGTTTAGTGTGCATGGTTGAAGCAGCAGCAGCACAGGGGAATAAAACAATCATTGCTGTGTTTTTATTCCTTTCAACAACGTTACTGCTTCCTTGAGAGAGCATCACGTCAGATCAATGAGCTAATCCAACTGCAAAAAGGCTTACAAAAGTACTTTACCAACAGCTCTGGCCAAGAGTTTTGCGTCAACCTGTAGAATTAACACATTTTGCTTCATAAAGTCAAGTGAAACCTGTTGAATAATGTGGTTGTATAATAATGTAATTATGGTCTGTGGCAGAGTGGTTGTAGTGCGCAGGTGTGGTGATATCACGGACCAAGAAGAAGTGCAACAACAACAAAAAGGTACAGGGCTGAAACTTAAGCGCTATGGCTGAGCTCAGTGTTTTATTAAATAAAGAAGCAGTTTAAACAAAAAACGCAATAACAAAGAAAAGGGCTCACTGGCCAACAAAAAGGACACTAACAATTATGGTTTCTTGTAAACAATGAGTGCCTTGTTCACTGGTCAGTAGCATTCGTCTCCTTCTCTTAACTTAGCTCTCCCTTAGCTCTCTCCACATGAGCCCGGAGTGAGTCTCTTTTATATCCTGTGGCTGGAGCCTTAATTACCAATTGATTAAACAACTACCTTAAAAAGGCTCCAGCCACATTCCCACAGGATATTTTAAGGATGGGGAAGTAACCCCATAATTTCCAAATAACAATAATTCCGGCTTTTCACCGACCAATAATAATAAACAATAATGTCGAGCGGCTTTCGTCCTCTGTACACAATATACATAATGATATACACACCTTTTTAAACTATGTCTCAATTGTAAGTGATGTAAAACTTTTGGTCATAGCTACACTTCTTCACCTGTCTATAACTACAGCTATAGCCTTCATTTATGTATATATTGGGCCTATGTATGTAAGTATACCCATACCATCAACAAATGTAAATTGCATTAATATCATACAATTACCCTAAAATGAAATAATTAGAAATGTCGTTGTAACAGGATAGCTTGTGGGTGATGTCAGACCAGAAAGTGCAGAGATACAGTACTAGATATGAAGCGTGCTTTAATAATAAACAAAACAGTTTGAATAAAACAAAACACTTATTACCCAAAAACACAATACTTATTACCCAAAACAAACGGTACGATGGCCAAACAAAACAGAAAACAAACATTGACCTACATAAAGTATCGTGCTGAATTGTTTCAGCACGAGTAGCAATTGTTCTCTTTATTCTTATTACTCCCGACTCTCACTTGTTCTCTCCTCACTGACCACCTAATCTTGATTGCCTCTTTCAATACAGCTGAGCAGGGACTTCATAGCTAATCATTCAATCTGGCCCAGGCACAGTCTGCATGTGAAGTAATTGCGACTTTCCCGTGCCCATATACAAACATACATTTAATATCACCCATGCTACATAACTCAAACTATGCAAATACCATATGCACCCAGGGGTGGGGGATCACTTTACCTGAGTAAACATCTTCATGCTTACTGTCAGGTATGTGGATTGGCAGGGTATTAATGCTTAATGCACCTGAATGTCAGAGGTGATTGATTCAGGCTTGCCAGTTTATAGTTTAATTTGATTTTTTTTTTAAATGCAATAATTGAAAGAAACATGGTTAATTGTAAAAAAATAAAATACATTAAAGAAATATATATATATATATATATATATATATATATATATATATATATATATATATATACACACACACACACACACACACACACACACACACACACACACACACACACACACACACACACAGTTACATAGATGATGGATGGATGTATTGTTTGAAGATTGATGTACCTTATACAGCATGTATATTTAAAGATCTGGGAGAAAGGGTTACTTCAGTTGATAAAGGCAGAACTCATGAGGTTTGCCAGAGACACACTTGCATTATAATTCAGTTTGGCATCCTCCAGAGTGGCAATCCTGCAGCAATAGCTGTGTGTGTGTGTGTGTGTGTGTGTGTGTGTGTGTGTGTGTGTGTGAGTGTGTGCTTCGTCTGCATAATGTTTGAGCTACTTTTAATCAACTTAAAAGTTTAAAGAAGAAAACTTTGAATGCTAAAATATAAACATTCATGATAGTAGTGATTAGAGTTTACCAGAGTGCGTAAGGGTAGCTGTACAACTGAGCTACCCCCCTTTGATGTTAATTTCACAGTATGACTTATTATAAACTGTACTGTACTCAGGAACTACAATTAAAGATATGTGTTTTTAACTGTATATCATTATGCATTGGATGACATCTCTACACAGGATATGACATACTGGAACTTATGTAACAATATATCCTTTCTTATCCATCTATCTATTCATTGTCTACCTAAAACACATTGGTATACCATACTTAAAGATATAATTATATATTGTGAATATGTTTTTGCTCCTAATCACATTACTCTTAATCACAAATAAAGCAGTAACAGGAAGTGTACCTGTGCGAATGTGCTTTGAAATAATATGAGTTATTCAGCAATTGGCTATCATGTGAAGGATCCAGGTGAAGCGATTCCCGTCATTGTGTGTTTCCGTATACATAACAAGATAAAATATAAATAAAAATACTTTCACTAGGCTTTAATTATAATACACCTAGGGTCTCTTACGAAAAAGAGAATTCTAAATCTAAATGAAAGTGGCATTTACAGTATTTAGTACTGTCTGCTAGCTTTGTTATTGTGTGCATGTAATATTGTGCAGTGTTTGACGGCTTGTCTCTAAAGAGCTATGTGTGTTTTGTTTCCATTATTGTACTTGAGTGTTTGGTAAGAGCCATTTTAATACAATGTTAGATAGAAATGTGCATACAATCAATACTATTAAAAAAGATGGCATTCATGCAGCTATGGCCAAAGTCAAAAAAACCTTTCGAATAATGTTAACGTTAACATATTGAATTACATACCGCTTTGTAGTTTGACCTTCTTGTACCAGCCAGGAGAGAAGCAAATAGACTCAGACATGGTTCAGAGAGAAATAACAAATGATTACTAGCCAGTGACCAATAGCTTTGGACAAGAAGTGAAGAATTAAAGAAAAGATAGAAACAGACTCGAGTTGTGCTATCAGGGATGAACAGAAATACTAAGTGAAAAGAAGACAAGAGCAAAGTCACTGTAGGAAAGCCCTTTGACATCCTTGTATAAACCATTCTACACAAATACAGTCTTCACACAGGAACAACTTTCAACAGTGGCTTTCACTCGTTGTTTCTTACTGTCCAGTAAAACTATCATTATCCGAATCCTGATTATTCAAACACCACTATTATACTGTCCAGTAAAACTATCATTATCCGAATCCTGATTATTCAAACACCACTATTATACTATCCAGTAAAACTATCATTATCCGAATCCTGATTATTCAAACACCACTATTATACTGTCCAGTAAAACTATCATTATCCGAATCCTGATTATTCAAACACCACTATTATACTGTCCAGTAAAACTATCATTATCCGAATCCTGATTATTCAAACACCACTATTATACTGTCCAGTAAAACTATCATTATCCGAATCCTGATTATTCAAACACCACTATTATACTGTCCAGTAAAACTATCATTATCCGAATCCTGATTATTCAAACACCACTATTATTCGAACAGCCCCTTGTCAACCTGTCTTGCTATGTGTTGTGCTCTTGTTGTGTATAATGTACTATTCAGCCCTCAATATTTGTAAATACAGAACAATGCTCTCTATTTACAGCTAAAGGGGTGAATGACATATTTGTAGGATGTTTCTTAATTGGGAAATTTCACTGCCACAATTCGATCAGAACAATTAGATTATCTAAACAACCCCTGGTCCCATTAAGTCTGGATAACATAAGTTTTACTGTATATAGACCTTACAATATATTGTACTACGCTACACTCTGAAGAGACACACTACAGCTCTGTTATTGTATATATAATTTTGAAATAATAATAGTAATAATAATCATAATCATAATATAATGTCATATATTTCCAAACCTTATTTAAAATACCAAGTCATTTTAATAATAACATAATGCAACTATGACTAGAAGATTAACAGCAGTTCCAGGTGTTTCTGTGGCTAGATATGCAACAACAAACAAAAGAATGTATCACCTGACAGATATTGACAAAAAATGCAATTCCTGGGTTGTTGCTTATCTTTCAATAATTAGATCGTCCCTTGATAGAAATTCACTGGTTCTGTTCCCATAATAATCTGATTCAAAATGACCCATAGCATTTGAATGGATAATGCTGAATGTGAAGACGGGGAATATTTAGGGTAAGCAGATGGTTTAATGCAGGACATTATTATCTGGACCTGTACTCCAGTCTCTGATTGGAGGATAATGAGGGCAGGTGTGTCCGATACCAGATCAAGGTTGAAATGTTCACAAGGGACAGGGTATTGGATGAACTTACCTCAAGGCCAGGGGTCAGGTGGCAGGGTAAATGATGAATCTGATTTTGAGTGGATGGGAGAGATACAGTCGGCAGGTGATTTCAATAAGAACAGATTTCTACCTTCTGAGGACCCCAGAAAGGGTGATAGATAGTGCAACCAAGACCTTACATCAAAGGCTGGCTTGAAATATGTTGGGGGCAGGCTTGCTTGATTAAAGTAAAAGAGATTCCAATGAGCTTGAGGTAGACATTTGTAGCTGTCTTCGTAGACATGCGTTGGAATCTTAGCTAACATTTGCAGGGAAGCCTGAATTACTGTCATGCTTATTTGATCCTTGTCATACCATCTGGCACATAACTGCTTCAATAAACTTATATCTGTCCTTTATAGTCTTATGTCTGTTTTCCTTGTCAGATTCTCTGTCTTTGGTGGTTCTTCACAAGGTTCTTAAATGTTTGCCTCCCTTCTGCTTTCCCTCAAGGGTCTACCTCAGTGCTGTTTTAAGGGTATTCAGTTCCATTCTGAATGGGTAGGCAAGTCATCTCCATGTTCTCTGCTTGATGATTGTGCAGATGTTTCTTTGGTTTGTTCTTATGTGCAGATTTTGATTGATATATTTGCTGGCAAACATATTGTCATCACTTCTCTAAGGCAGCTGTTGTGCCTTCAGGTCAGAATGTGTCTAGCGCCAACATGCAGTCCAATGCTGCTTTTATAGATTTTAAGCTTTGTTTTCCTGTCATAGATGGTTGATTCCATAAAATATATTCTTGCTTTGCTCAGTCTTGCTCTGATGTCTTCTTCTGTTCCTCCATCATGGCACTGTGCAAACGTGGGAAATATATTTAGCCTTTTATAACCTACAAATAAGATGTCTTTACACATTTTAGACTAATCTTCACTTTTCTTAAAGCATGTATCTTACAGTTAAACCTCACCTTGCAATTTGCAATTTGCAATTGTGACAAAACTAAAAAAAAAATCTATGCAGAAAAGACCTTTGAAGAAAACGTTGATCTGTGTAAATGTATCTCTTGGAGAAATAATAGCTAGCTGAATAAAACATCATCTGGTTTTCATAAAAGGAAGTGGGAAAAAAGTTCCTTATATGGCATGTGAATTATTTATGATTAAGAGCAAACAGGTGTAGAGTATTATTTAGCTGTTTGCATAATACAATAGAAAATAGCTTACAATCTGACAGATTGCTGAAGTATTATTCTTTATTTTCCTTCAGAATAATTTGTATAGTCATTAAAATTTAAACAATGGTAGAGTTTTATTAAGATGTTGCCAGAGATAAGATTAGTTGTGCTCCAGCCACCTGCTAAATTTAAACACGGCCCCTTAATCACCACAGATGCAGTGCCAGAATGGATTTTTATTGTTGCATTCCAATACTAAATAGTAATCTTACCACCCATTTCTTTATTATATTTGAGAGCATTATCATTTTCTGACAGATCACATACATTATTTAAGTACTCCCAGTTAAAGTGTGTCAGATTTTATGATGAACACTGCTTCAAAATTTGATAAACTTCTTTAAAGGTTAAATGTTGTACTCTACTGCCACCCTGTGTCTTTCTGTGAGTCTAGAGCCAGATCTACTTGATTATTTCTCATTATAATAAATAAAATGAGTATCTTATCTGGTTGTAATCCTTCATTAACAAATACACCTCCTAGATCGACAGTATGAAGTATATCAATGGGTGTAATTATTTACCTGTTCAACAAATAAGAAACTACACCCATTTAGCACAAAGGTCATTTGATCTCAGTAAAAGCAAATTAAATTACCTTTTAGGGGAATATATTTGTATTTTTTAAAAATTAATAAATAAATACTCACTTGGGATTTAGATAAACAAGAGATATTACTAATGCAGCCTACTGATATTGACACTCAGAGACTTCCTTTTTGTGTGATAAGATTATAATCTTGATAGATGTATTTAATTATATTCTGTTATCTGGTGAAGTGCACCTCACACACTCATCAAACACACAGCAAAATAAATATATATGTATTATTTTAAGTAAATGAATACTTACATTGTATTATTATTATTATTATTATTATTATTATTATTATTATTATTATTATTATTATTATTATTATTATTATTATTATTATTATTATCAGGATTAACTGAGTTGTAATGTGAATGTTATTTATTGGAACACAATTCAACAGTATATCCCGAACTCTTAAGTCAGGTTGTCCCTACAATCTCAGTGGACTAATCCTGAATAAAATAATTCTTAAAAATGCATCAGTAATTTCCATTATATTTTCTAAAATGTGGTTTAAACTAGATTTGCAGAATGTACAACTTTGTATTCCACGGGTCCAGGAGATGAAAATAAAGAGGAGACTGAGCAGACTTACAGAAGAGATGAGCAGATGGGAAAGAAGACAATAGTCTGCCAGAGCTGCATTTTGAGGCTGACATGAAACGGGTCCACCTTAAACTGGTCTATTTTTCAAAGGGTTTTTCAGATTCTGAATGAAAAAAAAAAAAAAAACATAGATGGTGGAAAAGTCAGCTCATAGCCTGACCCACAATGCAGCCCCGGCTGTGTCTTTTCCCGGAGTGATATTATAACATTTGTTGTTGCTGTTTAAAACATACAGAGCAAATTATAAACCAATCTTGTTCTAGTGGATGGATCCCTTAGTATTCATCTATTTTCCATAGACTGTAGTGCTTCCTGGTCTATTCTCTAGCCAATTTCCAACTGCCACAGGTAACAGAACCTTCTGACATGCTCTCCTGTACTGAAATACTGTGAAAAAAGCACTGCAAGTTGGCAACTTTGAGCCTCTTTTTTTTTTTCTTTACAAAAAAGCTCACACATTTGAGCATTTATCAAACAGCTGTCAGTTTCATCCAAGAGTGAAACCTTCAGAACACTCTGCAATCTTATAAAACAAAACAATGATTGGCTTGGGCAGCTGCTTCTCATTTAAATTGAGATCACAACAATACAATACCATTTTTATCTAGGTTGTCAGGTGTAAAAGAGATGGAATCATAGTACATACAGAGAGAAAAGATTGTTTTATTTTCTTGTATTACATTTTGTTATCCAGCTTTTTGAGTAATTCAGTTTCCTTCAACTTTTATCATGACACTTATTGTTTACACCTTTCACAGTTATTAAGAAAAGATATATTTCTCTGTCCTGTCAGATTAGATTGATTACAGGAAGACAAAGAAAGAAAAAAGAACACAGTCAAACTTTAGTAAACTTAAAAAATGGATCTCTCCACAGGCTCAAATTTTCCAAAAGCTCTTTCTGTAAGTTGCTGCTGCCTACTGTATATCCCTTTTCCTTTTGTTACAGTCTGTCCTGTGCTGAACCCTCTAATCTTTTGCTTCTCCAACTTCAGCTCAAATCATGGTGCAAGGGTTTAATTGGCAAAGACCCAAAGCCAAGTTCTGGCCCCATCCAGACATTGAACCAACCAGTTCATGTTACTTTGATATCCTTCCATGGCCCCAAACACTAGAAGGAGGCATTATTGTATATACTTATTTGCTTCTGAATAAACGCTACATAATTTATGTGGCATGGGAATGTAGAGTAGTACTACGGGTAGTGTGCAGGGTATGAATGTAAAACATGTTAAACATTAAAAGTTTTCACATTAAAAAATTAAACTAAGCTGAAGAAAATGCAAATCTCTACCATTCACATTTATGCTGATAAAGTCATTCATTTGTGGTCATAATTTTTTTTTTTCAGGGGAAGTCTAATGTTACATATAATCAAACATGCATGATTTATTCCCACAGCTATGAAATATGTAATATTACATTATATAATAGTATCCAAACGACATATTTTGCAGACCATAAAAAAAAAAAAAAAATTCTGTTGCTGCTTCTACTATAATCGCATTACATTAAATTTACATAAAAGGAGTTTAATGTGATTTTGGTTATGAGATTTTTTTTTTTTTTTCAAAGATATGACTGCTGTATTTTGGTTTATTATATTTTTCAGCAGAACTAACTGTTATCAATGCATGGATCACAAGTCAAGTCAAGTCTAGTCTTTCTTATCTAATGCATCAAACCCCATGTAGTATATTGCAAAAAGAAAACCACAGGATGTATTTTACTCACAAATGCAAAGACTATTAAAGTCATAATAGAATGGCTTTCAAAATGTTTTAATGTGCCAACAAACAAAAGAACAAAATCTGATTACAATATCCATTAAAAGTAGTTACATAATTATATACTATAGCTATCAGTGTCACTATTTAATAGCATAATAAATACCATAAGGGTGTATTATTCTAATGTGCTACCAATGTTATATAGTGCAATTTCTTCTTTTCTCTTTTTTTGCACTCATTAATGCAACATTGCCCTAGATGGTCTAGAATGTTAGGTGTTCAGCATCTGTTTGTGGCAAATCGGTTCTCAAAGCATAATTACCAATCAGCAGGTTTTTGAGGTTATCAAACACTTATGTTTGTTCAGACTGTATGGAATTTAAGTTCCAGAGGTAAAAGTGAGTGCCCTTATCGGGAGAAAAAACCAGCAAAATACCCTTTGGGAACATCTGTGACAGACTAAGAGATTCACATGCACATGAACAGCGGGTCACATGGTTTCAACAGCTCATGTAGCTCCAGGCCAAACACATCACATTGTTCTGACATTCAACACTTCATCATTAACCCACTACTGGTCCATCATTGAACTCTATGAATTGAGTTTACTGGTTTCAATTTGACACTGAGACATTTTCGATTCTCAAATGTGTAAATCTTCTCCCTTATTACATACCATAGATGCTAATATCAGAATGCCACTGGAAGGGAGACTTTAGTAAAGTTTGAGGGAGAATGTTTTATATGTGCTCATACCTTAAAAAGAACAGGCAACAATTTCATCTAAAATGAGAGCCACCTCGAGCAAAAACAAACTGTTGCAGGTCTGGTATTAACATAGTTGTGATGTAACTTCATAGCAACCAAAAATACAGCATTAACCAAAACCGACCCACAGTAATACCATGTGTTCCCTTTGAAAACTGCTCAGAGACAGTCTGACTGTTGAAACCATAAGCAGTAAGCTGTAAGCTGTTAGAAAAGCATTACAATATGGCAAGTATTCCTGGTATTTTAACAACATTTTCCATTCGGTAAATGTGGCAAAGTGGTTGATTGTGTGCAGGTACAGGTGAGTAAAGAACAGACAGATTGTAATCCAGGCATAAAGGTTTGTTTTGTTTTTCCGTTAGTGTGTGAAGTAGTGCTAGTGGTGCAAATACTGTTTTATATTTGTGACAAAGGTGCAGTGTTGTCCGGGGTGGCATAAAGTTTCATGCTGGCCCCTGGCGACAGCTCCGGAACTGTGTTAACTGTCTGATAACGTATTCTCCAAGACCAATTACAAACAAACAAAAACACAACACTCACAGTTTTCAATAACAACACACTTTTACTGTCCTTCTGGCTTTAACTCACTGCAAACCAAAGCGAATGAACTGATTACGATTCTCCGCCCCCCCTTATATGCTCTCACGCATGACCCCTTGGTAAATGAATGCAGTACAATCTGTGGCTGCTACATTGCTTCCCTTCCAGGTCAATATGTTCTTCCAACTGAGTCTCGCCTTTTACCAGAATGACCAACTTCCCCACCCAGGGAAAGAACTGTCAGGTCAGCCCATCAAAAAACTTTGTCTTTGCTTAGCTTCCTCACAGCCCGGGAGGGAGATTTACAACTAAGGTTCATTGTATTTCTGTCACAGTAAACTATACCTTTCTTTGATTTTTTTTTCTGAGGTAATATATATTTATATTATAAGTTAATGTACACAATAGTGAAACCTGTGTCACGTTGTTTGCTGTTAAACAGCCATTAAGGGGTGAAATGGTTAACAGGAAAAGTCATATAAGACTGTTGTCTGATTTCTAGCAATGTCCAGGGCCTGGGGGGATTTACCAAGCCAGGATTAGTCTTCAGATCAAAGTATAAAATATAATGGAACCACATACAGGTTCATGGTCAGTGGCACGGGAGATACTGTATGTTCTTTCAAAGTTGAATATATCAAATATCAATCCATATATAGTTTAGGATATAAATATTTAATATATATATAATATATATATATATTATATAGATATATATAATCTATATATATATATAACACGTTATATTGCGGACAATGGCACCCCATAAGGTGGTGGTTTGTATACAATGCTCTTAGAAATGAAGAATGCTTTTCTGAAAGACTACAGTATATTCAGCAATATACATGACAGCCCTGATGGTAACTGTAGTGAGAAAATTCGCCCATGAAGTGATGTAAATACACCTGGATACTTTTTTGTTTGTATTAGGTCCAGGCACAGTGACATAGTCGTTAACATAATTAAAAATACCAGTAAACAAAGTGGCCCATACTTGTAAATGAATTTCCATTTTAAAGTCTCTAAGCTATTTGTATTATTAAAAAAGCTCATTGTTGCATGATAAAATAAGTAATCCAGAAAGTGAAAATGTATGGAACTATTAGGATTTTCTGTCATTGAAATCACGATGTTACCTTAATAATACTTCTCTCTAAAAGCATGTTAGATTGTTGTCATAGCAACAAAAACATGCCTAGATACAGACTCTGGTCTGAAGGTCAGCAAGTTAGCCTGGAAAGCAGATAATGAATAGTTAGTGAGGCCAGGAAAATATCTTTTGAAAGGCTCAAGATAGTAATAGGCAGAAACAGGGCATTTACACTTTTCAGCATCCTTGGAGCCAGATATTTGATTTTGGAAGCATGGCCAATTAAAATAAAAGATGAAAATATTAATGTAAAACAAACCAATTCCATTCCGTTAGTAAAATTACAGAAACCCAAAAGAAGACATTAGTGGATGACAAGTGAATTGTTCTCTAGCACATACATCAGTCACTATTGTTTTATGATCTGCCAAGGATTTATAGAGTTCTGACATTTTTATTCAGGTATGCAAATTTGTAATTCATGGTCAGTAATTGTATGAACTCAGTTCTAGAACTTGCCAATGCCAAGAAATAATCTGTGGAAATGCACACCAGTTGAAAGCATTCCTTAGGAATAAATTTGAATAATGGTGTTTCTTTACAAAAACTGTGATAACTGTATGCAGTAAATTGCCAAAGGCTCTATATTATATCACATTTTTGTTCTGTTATTATTATTGCTATTATTATTTCACTTTTTAGACAGCAGTGATATGAATAAAATGGTAATCCTAGGAAATGTCAACTCCATTAAACATATTTCTGCCTGTTTATTTATTTGAAATGGTAATAATGAAAAATTCAGGATTGGCAAAACCGGACTGACAGGACTGACACATATATGAACCTCTGCACATGAGGTCCACTCACATAGGCCAGACATTCTCCTATGTGTCATGCAGCTTCATGGATATTGTAAAACATTCAGCCAGAATCAGGCAGGTGACTCACGGACCATTTTAGTGAACATGTGAGAGCCGGCACAATCAGAGACCACACCAGCCAGATTCTTTCCTATATCTGTTCTCCTTGCTGTGACTAAAATACTTTTTTGCCTGTGTTTTTCAATTTAATTTAATGTGTTTTGGATAGATTTACAGTTTTAAGGTATAATAATCCAGAAGAAATGTAAATGTATTTAAGCATAACCTTTATCAGCATTTAATAGAATATAAACGTGTTCACATTTCATATTGCCTTTGGCTGATAAAAAACATCAGATGTTTGTTACCTTACCTATAGTATGTAATAATGTATTGATTGTGTACTGTTTCATATATTACTGCTGGCTGTCAAAAAAAAAAAAAAAAAAGTTATTTTGTTATCTTCTATTTAATGCTGTATATGTGGACTTCTGTTCAATCAAGCACTGTATTCACACAAATGCTTGCTTTTCTCAGCTGAATTGATGCTATACTTAATAAAAATCACATTGAATACAAGATGAGGCACCTCAGTTATATGCTTGAAAAAATACATTTATTAATAAATAAGTAATGGTAAGCATTGGAACCAATCTGCAGAGAGCCGGGAGGAATTGTATATTGCATGGGCCATTAAATGAAAATGCTATATAAAACAAATGGAAACATTTGTCAAAAATCCCTACTAATTTCCACCTCCGCATGGCATATACTTTACATAATCATTCTGCATTTTGTTTCGATATTTGATGGTTCTGACAATGAGTCACAGCTGTCAGTTTTCATTATATTGGTTTAAAGCAGATGACATGGAATTTATTGCAATGACATGTCAGAGAAGTAAAGATTTACCTCACAGTTGCTTTCAATGAAGCAAAGTCAAGGTGGTATTTCAAAAGAAATGAGGAATGAACTCTGCCTGTTTTCACTATAAAATTAAACGTCAGACTTCTCGTGCAATAACGTTATGTAATAGGCCAGCCCACTTAAACCTTATACACAAAAACAGACTGATGGTTTTGTTCCCTTTTCCTATAGTTGCCACAAATAATCACTGATTAAAATATAAACTATGTATAAATGTCCAAGCTTTACTTTACTCCTTGCCACCATGGCCTAATGTAATTTGCGCCATTTACGCCCAGTCAAAGTCAATGTGTATTAAGTGTGTAATCAGCACACACACATTGCTCTTAATTGAACCATAAAGAAATCCTCCACTCAGTAGCACATGGGATGGTGCCCTCAATAATCTCAGAGATATAAGAATGTGAGCCAAAACCCATTTCGACATTGGAGACACTAAGCTACACTTTTAGTTGAAAAAATGTGTCACTGAATTTACAAAGTTTCTCTTGGTAATACTTAAAGGTTTTAAAAAAGCAAGAAAAAACATTGATGCCAGTAAAATAACTGATGTTGTGTAGATTATTATTTTTTGCATGTGTTAGTATACTGTATTTACGTTTATTATTTTCATTGTTATTGATTTATATATTGTTTGTTTATTTTTGTTGGAGATTAAGAAACAACGTATCACAAAAAGAATCCTATTGCACACCTACAAAAAAAACCCAAAACAAAACAGTAGTGTATGGTTAATCTGGGCAAATATCATTTAAGAAATTGCGCTGTATCATTCCAGAGGTGTCTTTGGGAAAGACCAAGTCTAGGCCAGCGCTCGATGTGATGCCTTGTTAGAACCAGCTGCAGATTGTGCTATACATGCACAATGATTTTTTTATTTTTTTTTAGGTCTGTAAATTGGTGACAAGGGTAACATAGAATATGAACCTAACAAGAAGGATAGTACAATCAGAGCCAGGGGAAGCAGTGTCAGGTTTTTATTTTGGAGCTGCTTCCTGGGGACCGGGGGTGGACGTTTTTATTGTGGTGCTCTTCATTTCGAATCATTATTTATTTATCATGACAACATGTCCCCTTTGTTGGGAGACATGCTGCTGTACTTGAGTTTCTTACATTTTTTTTGTCAAATACAGGATGGATTTTACATCAGCAAAGCAATCTCTGAACCAGAACATTATTTGTTTTCAGATTGCCCCTTTTTATTTGCTATGAACAACTTTTCATAACCCACAAATACAGGTGATAAACAATTACACACTATGCTGAACAGCTAAAAGAAAACACACTGTAGTCACTGAAGATGTATATGTGGCTGAATGCTGAAATGTCAGTGTATTTACATTGACAACAGATTTGGCAATGCCATGACATAGCTCTTCACTGCTGAGAAAGTTAGCATGCACTACTGCATTGCTGTACAATTTATGTAAATTGTTAAACATTTTGTAAGGCTAAATTCCGTAATTGAAGTCTTGCTGTGGTTCTAAAAGACACTCTAAATTTATAAGCTTGAATTTTTGTGAACTTTTACTGACCCCTAATGTTGGATGTTAAGAAGTGGGTCTATAAATCACATCAGGGTAAAGCCCCAATAGATTAATATAGAGTCAGTAAGCTGTGGTATTTAGATCCTCCAGTGTTTTAGATCATAAAACTACTGCAGATGGTCTACAAATATCACCTCAGCCACCTTTTGTCTGGTTTGCTGTTCCCTGAACAGTTCCTATGTCATTTCCACATCCCACTCCTTTTGACCACATTCAGGCATTCTAGAGCTCTAGGTAGAGCAAGACCAGTTACTCTGAGCTGATTGTCCCAAAATCTCTGCAAGTGTATTTTCCTTTCTAGACTGGTGCTGTTGTGCCACTTGGACAAATTAAGGGATATTGATTTTTTGGGTTAAAAAGTGTAGCTTCTTATTTTATGTAGGTACCATGTCACAAGAGTTAGTCATGCCTTTGGTGGTTAATAGGTGTAATGGTGGTGGTCACAGAGTGGATCAATAGATAGACAGATTGATACACATAAAAACTGTACAATTATCCTGCTTTTATGTAGAGGTGTGTTTTTTTCAGTATTTTTATTTCTATGGGTATTTATATATGCTCCATTGCTTTTGATCCATTTGGAATTTTAAACTGTTCTGCCTGTTATTAGCAGTGGGAGGATTTGTGGCTTAACAGAAAGTTAAAACGGTCAGTAAGAAACTGGTTTGATTCCAGCAGAGATAGTGATTGAAACTCATTTACATCAGATATCTGTTTAGGGGATTAAGAGAGATGAGTTCTGGTTGTGTTAGCACAGTTCCATTTTGCCATGTGTTGATCATAAAACCGCCATCCAAATGAGTAGTAAGTACCACCACTGTAGACAATTAGTGCCTATCTTGCACAGATCCCAGGGACTGAATATTTACTGCAGCTCTGCTTATTTGCAGGAAAATGTGTCCTTTTCAAAACTACAAACAGACTGGCAAATACCTTCATCACTATTAAGTTTAGGGTTATGGTCAGGGTAAAAAACTGGATTTAACACAAAGCTGATCTCACATTTAATGCATATCTTTTGTGTGATGAGGTCAGCACTACAGATAAGGTTTTGGGTCTACAAGTAACTTGCCCTTTAATTTTAACACAGAGAGTAAAATGTATTTTGAGGGGGGTAAAATGCAATCGTAACCTTGAAGTCATGCTCTTAATACATACTGTACAATCTTTAATGATAATGGGGTTGGCATTAAAAAAGAACTTTCCATTTTAACTGTAATTTTTGATTGAACAACTGTGCAACCATGAGTGTGTTCTACAAGGTACTTTATCGACTCATTATAAAATAAAATAAGGAAGTGCATTAATAGTTATTAAACAGTTTGTTTAAAAGTTTGTATAATATTTTTTTAACAGTTGCCTCCAGTGATGGTTCCAGTTGTATTTGTAGGTGGACTGGGGTGTTTACACTTCAACCTGTGTAGTTTTCAATTTTTCTTATTCTTACATAATTGGCTGCAAAGAAAAAAGGGCTAGCCAGAGCTCGGGTAATATTTGCTGGGTTGTTTTTTTCTTGTATACAGTTTCCTATTACCTGAAGCCATTGTATTCTGGGAAATGTAGTTGTCAGTAGAAGTTTTAGAGGAGGCAGAAAAGCTGTGCAGCAAAATTGCTATGCATATTTTTTATTCATTAAATTTAAATGTGCTGCATATTTCGGATTATTCAATGCATAAAAACAGTAGGTACCCATCTTATCTGGACTGCAGGATAAGGTATATGGTCCCAAAAGCTGATTGGTGAGATCCAGACTGAAAAGCGATACAATGGTCTACCCAAGACCTAAATGGTGAAATGTATCCTCTCACTATCTTTTTTCACTTCTACCCTGTGAATTCATTTTATAAAGTGGCACAGCAAGTATAACACTGTAAAAAAAAAAAAAAAAAAAAAACTGAACTGCACAGGCTTATTATAAAGGAACTGTCTGGATAGTATAACACACATCTTGCTCTTGAATTGTATCCCAAGACAACAGCATGCTGTCATTTTGATTTGCCAGGGATAGGTACTGGCCACGGGGACCTGCTGAACCAAGTTTTAGCCAGCTTGTTAATGCGCCTCGTCATCTTGTGAAATGACTGTTGTTAAGGGGGTGAGCATGACGAAATTCATTTAAAACACCACGCTTCTGGCAATGCCTTCTTTGTGGATATATTTTTCTGGCACTTACACGTTTGTAATTAAACAGCTGCCCCAGTGGGGTCTTGTCACAATAAAGGGTGACAAAGGGATAACTCAAGTGAGCTGGGATGAAGCGAATGCATCTGCTCTATCACTGCACTTGTTGAGACATATTAGTGAGGTCCTTAGATGCTGAAGGTGTACGTATGCTCCCCCCCCCCCCCCCCCTTCAAAATAACTGTCGTAACATATCACGTAAAGTAATAAAAAATTTTAGATAGCAATAGGTGATTAATACATTTATGTGCATTTTATACACAGTTTTTTTTTTTTTCGTGAGATCTCATTCGCTGAAAAGCTTTTTGTTGAGAATTTTTAATTTCTCTTATTAAATTTCTTATGTATGAGTATGCCAGGCAGTGTAGAACATGTTCATAACTTGTCTGCACATGCCTAATCTAGTGTCCTGAATTTGACTTTAGTACACATCACGTGTTGGTTTATTGTGTTAACTCTTTAAATACCGATTGATCGATTCAGTAAAGCAAAAACACAACACCTGCATCAGATCCTTATTCTATGTTACATTATAGACAGCTCAGAATCTTTCATACAAGCAAAGCACATGTTTCAGCTTCTGTATTCCAGAACACATCATGAAGAAACCCTTTTCATGACACCAACCGTATCACTTTTAGTTTTTACCATGCTGTATTCTTAATATCAATACAGTTGACATCATATCTAAGGCACCACTCAGAATTCCATTCAATGGGCTTTCAAAACGGTGACATCAGAATTGACTGCATACTTCAGCCACTTACTGTAGTCTCATCATCAACCTTCCCCTCTTTTCAATTAAAAAGGCAATGGTCTAAAAGGTTGGTAATGATTAGAAATAAATTACAGCTGGATTTTGTACTTTGATATTAATTATATAACATTTTAGAATAATGTGACAAACCCGGGGTGAACTTGATACATGCAGGACCGTCTTCACTTGTCTTTCGTGTAAAAGGAACAGTACCATCAAGCACTGATAGGTTTTCAACAGGACAGGCCTGTGTTTATTTTAAACTCCAAAACAAACTATAAACAAAACCAAAAACCTAACTTCTTCCCGGAGTACTAATTAAAATGTTGCAGGTCTAAGCTATTTCCACGTCAATCAAAACCCAGCATTTATGGTTCAGAAGTGGCACACAACCACTGTACCATTCCTCTCTGGTTCCAGCTCCCTGGTAGTCTCTCCTAACGGACCCCTGAGCTCTCCTTTTATAGGATGTGGCTGCTCCTAATTATCACTAATTATTAAGGAGCAGCCACGTTTTTGGCAGAGACAGGAATTAACCCCATCCCTGACATTCATTCCCAAAACATACACAAACACCACAATATTTACAGGCAGATTTACAGGACTTTGAGTGTCTATGAATGGGTTATATTAGCCCTCACAGTGCTTAAATGGACCTTGGCTTTCAGCTTCGGCCCGCTTTTGCTAATATTATGACGTGTATTGTTAGATGTTTAATTTTCATAACCTTGACGCACATTTTTGCACATTTTGGCGATATGTTATTTTGATCTGTTTGGACACAGTAGGAATACAACATGAAATGTACTTGAATCTCCCGGTGTTCCAAACTGTTTTGATAACACTGTTGTTCAAAGGTCTGTTATACATATTTAATAATGCATCAGTAATTTAGAGCTGTTGAGGATGTTTAAACAATATCATTTTGTTATTAAATTATTAATAACAGGCTTTACAAAATGTTATAAATCTTGCACTATCACAAGGATATGCCTGAGTGGCTTGTGTGGTGACATCACAGACCAGGAAGCAGTACACAGCAGACAGAGGTATGGGGCTGAAACTGTGTGGCTGCGCAGTACATTTATTTAATATATATGAAATAACAAAGACTTTTTAAATCACAAAAGAAACTGGAACAAACAAACATAAACAAACAAAAGATACAAGTACCTTCAGGGTGATTCACAGTAAGTAGCATTCGTTTTGTTTTCTTTACAGTTTACATGCAACACGTCTCTCTCCAACTCAGACTCACACACTCTGAGAGTGAGACCTTATATAGCAGGTGGTCAGGAGCTAATGAGACAATTGACGATCAGGGTTGCCAGTAAAAACCATAGAATTGGGCTTCTATTTCCACAGGGTCGCTTACAATTTTACCTTGCCGCTGTTTACTACATTTTGGGCTTCTTTTTCTGCTTGGTCACTTATGTTGAAAACGGTTAACACTGCAAAAGTCTTTTCAATTAAATATCAATCTTGTATACAAAACCAAAACACATTATCTACCAGGTTTTTATTCTTGTAAGACATAGGGGGTCGCTTGCAGCATACCAAAATTAGTCCACTTCATGCGTCTATATAGTGGATTAGCAGGTTTAGTCCACTTGTTTGGACTAAAGTTAGTACACTTGTTAATCCCGATTGCAGCGCACCAGACGATAAAATCGCTAAATCAGACTAAACAAGATCCTGATTGCAGCACACCAAATCGGACGTGAGATGATCCTGTTCAGGTGGACTAATTTAGTATTATGAAGTATAAGACTAACTTAGTACGCTTGGTCGTCCTGCGTTTATACAGCAAGCCTTTTGAAGCATTTTGTTCAGTAAGGTTTGCTCTTTTTTTCTTATTTATCTCCCTTATTAAAAAAGTAGTATACCGCAAATATACCCGGGTCAAAATATTACGGTTTTAGTATTACTGTTATACTATTTTACTTTCAGTCTACCAATATTTTTATGATGGTTGTCACATATTGCCAAGCAATTATTTATTTATTTATTTTAATTTGCACGGTCGGCTGTGACATAGCCTGGATTGGAACCTGAGATCTCCAGACTATAGAGTTCATCCTGCAGGCCACGTGAATCCCAGTGTTTTTTTTTTAAAGCCACAGCCAAGTTGATTAACCTTTATAGAGAATTTTTGAATGATGTTTCAAGTCACGTGATCCTTATTGCATGTCGAGCTGGTGGACAGGCAAGCAGTATCTCTGATTCACTTAAAGCAGTTTCAGATTTAGTTTAGTTTGCTTGTATAAAAAAATGGTGAACACTTGTGCAGTTATTGGCTGTTGCAGTAGCACGGAAGAGACAACGTTTAATGTTATAGGTTGCCGAGGGTAATACAATTGCAAGGAGAAAAAGTAAGACATAACGCAATGGAGATTAGGCAAGTGGCTAGCTAATATCAAGGGCAGACCTGAAGAAGCGTAGATACTTGTCCTCAAGAGTATGTTCACGACAGTTCATTTTAGGTATGTTACTGTTACCGCATTACTGAATAGTAGTTAATTGAAATGTCCTGTTCCAGAAATATAATATAAATAAGTTAGAGTAATATAAGAATATAAATTGACCAACATATATTTTTTAATGATTAAATACCTCAATATAGTAGTGTTATTTTTTATTTTTATTTTTTTATAAATACCTCAATGTATTAATAATTGTTTGATTTTGTAACACACAGAATGCAGTGTTATCGCAAAGATGATTAGAAAAGAGGTAATTCCTGTGTGTGTGTGTGTGTGTGTGTGTGTGTGTGTGTGTGTGTGTGTGTGTGTGTGTGTGTATATATATATATATATATATATAGATATAGATATATATATATATATATATATATATATATATATATATATATATATATAGGTTTCATGTCTTAGCAAAAGGACAAAAGGGAAAAGAAACATTTGTAAACTTGCCATTTGTTTTATGATAGTGTTTGGGTCTTTTTAATGTTTGTGTACATGTAACATGGTATCACAAAGATTTTTTTTTTTAAATGGTAAAAGTTTTAATTATACAAAGGTTGTTTATGATGCACGTCTTCACCTCTCTAACCCATCCACAGATAAACTTCTGGTATAATTCCAGTCCCTGTAGCATCTCAACTCTTTGAGGGTGTCTTGTCTAGCTGTGCTAATCATCTAATTTCCTAAAATAGTAAAAAAATGCTGCCGTTTACGACATTGTTCATTGATGTGTAGCAGTAAATTCACAAATGAGCCCACCAACATGGCTGCTCTGTAAAGAATGGTTGCTAGGTGATTTATGACATCATGTGGCCGTAAATGATGCACAGTGGTGGTTGGGCTTCTTTTGGGCTTCTTTTTCAAGTCCAGTTGGCTTTTTTTCTCACAGAGATCTGGCAGCCCTGTTGACAATCAGGTACCTCCTGACCACCTGCATTCCACACATGAAGCAGGGAGAGGAAGTTAACTCTTTCCCGCATACATTTAACCAAAAGGGCTTTTCACAGTTATATTTTAAATTATAATAATAATAATAATAATAATAATAATAATAATAATAATAATAATAATAATAATATATTATGCACCGGCAGGGAGTACCACATCACATGCACATAAAGATTATAGAAATGTATGTTTACTCTTAGTTGCAATATGAATTTGCAATGTATTAACTGATTTTGTGACTTGACTTTTACAGAGCCAGTTGTAAATGTGCAAGGTTTTGAAGATGTCGGAACTGCATGCTGCATTTTGTTTTGTACTGATAATTGATAATCAGATCACAGCACTCCTCTTTATTGATGTGCATCACAATGTGTTTATTATACTGAACCACTAGACACAAAGGTTTTCGTGTTCCTAAATCCTACTGGTCTCCTTACACAAAACATAGAAAACATTAATGGATTTTAAATTGTTTTCTTTCAGTCCATTAACTAAATGTAATCTTCAAACTAGAATGACAGCTGTACAGCAGCCTTTACAATGTTTATGTGACTTGAGACAATCAAATGGGCCTATGCATTGTATTGATACATAATATGCAGTACATACATTGGCAATTCAATTCAAGCCTTGTTGATTTAAGCAGAATTTATAGACTATTGATTTACGCTGTATTATCCTGTGTGGATACATAGCTATTTCACAGTAAATATACAAACGCAATTATATGTGTATACAGTATTTGAATTGATAAGGAAAGAAAGGTTATAATGTGTGTTTCAAAGCATATTGCTAATTACATTAATCTGGGGCCAAGTGCATTGAGGCAGCTGCCCACACCATGACGTCCCTGTGAACAAGATACTACCTCCCAGCAGGGTTTCTCCTGGCATCACACATTTAAATAAGCAGCAGAAAGATGTAGAAGAAAACACAGTACTCTACTGTAGCCTTAACGATCCCTAAATGAGAAAGACTTCAGAAGCAAATGTGTTATAAGAATTTGTCATGCAAATAAATTGGGGCCACTGACATCGCAGTGTGAAATGTGTAAAATAACATTTAAAAAAAAAAGAGAGTGAATCTCAAATCTCAACTACAGACAGAGAGAGACAGAGAGAGAGAGAGTTTTAGAGTTTAAAATTCCTTTATTATATCAAAAAAAAAAGAAAAAATACATCTAGCCACAAAGCAACAATTTCAAAACAAAAACAACACTATCACTGTCCATTTTTGTTTGTTTGTTTTTTTTGTTTTATAACCTTTACAGGAACATAATGAGCTCCCCCTCCTCGCTTACTTCGCACACTCAATCTCCAACGCTCTTTAAAACTGTCCAAGTCCTGCACCATTTGATAATAATGAAAATCAATCTTAACCCTGGAGACCATCTGGATTCTAAAAATGCTTACAGCATTATTAAAACCAGTGGCTAACATTTTGCTCTTTCGGGATTTTAAAATGGCCAATTTAGCCTGACCCAGTACAAAGATGACCAGTGACCACTTGTTTCTTTGTTTAAAAATATATTTAATGTTAAAAACATAGAGCTGTTTTGTAAAAACAACTCCCAAGGAAGCCAGCAGGTTTTCTAAAAAAATTTAAAAAGACTGCAGCCGGGGGCAGTCTGAAAACAGGTGGAAAACTGTCTCCACTGCGGAACAGAAGGGGCACTGATCACTCACCCCCGGCTCCACATGGCTCAGGTACTGGTTTGTGGCTATAATTCCGTGCAGCATTCTCCACTGCAGGTCTCCAGATTGCTTGGGCAGGGGTAGTTTATATAAAACTCTCCAGACAGGGATTCATTGTCAGGAATACTGAGCTCTCCACTTCCCCGTCCCCCAGGTCCTTCAGCTTATTATAATAAAGTTTTTTAATACACATTTCATACAGCCGCTTTTTCTCTGCCGAATGAAAAGACACCTCTGCCACTTTCTTCAACAGCAGTATTTTGCCAGGTGATTCCTCCTCCTCTGGCACTGAGGGGGAGAGTAGCACTGTGGGGAACAGGTGCTCCCATACAGTCCTAGAATCATTTATAAAATTCAGCTTGCAGCCCTTAGATCCCGAGCGCTTTCTGGTTGGAGAGCTGCATGACGGAGACAGTAAGCTCCTGGAAGGTCAGCGGTGTGTCCAGCCTGCGCCACTCCTCCTCACGCAGACTGCGGATCCCCTGATACAGTCGCTCCATCTCTCCCAGGTCACAGTTCTCAGCCTTAAAGAGACCACTGTAGAAATCCACTGCCGCATGCCTGTGCTCCGCAGGGCTGGAGACCTCCCGCAGGGCAGCCTCAGACAGCTCATCTGCTTGCGCTCTGCTGTCTTCCTCTCCAAGCTGAAGAAGAAGGCTTTAGGAGCGTCCATGTCTTTAAGCTCAGTGAAATGGTCTCTGAGCAGGGAGCCCGTCACCTTCTCTTCCAGTAAGCTGCCCAGGCGCTGCCGTTTCTCCTGCAGGCCCCGGTACGCCTCCTCACTGTGCTGAACATCCAACTGCCTCTCAAACTCTACAATCTCACTCTCTAACTCATTGGCCACTGCATCTACCGACCTGGTGACACTCTGGGTGTATTGCTGTCAAAACACTTTAATTTGGACCTTTCCAATATCCCACCACTGCCTCAAACTGGCATACTTATTTTTCTCTAATTCTGCCAAAATAATTTAAAATAATTGGTGAATTGTTTGTCTAGCAGTAGTTTTGTGTTAAAGTGCCAGTATGACTTTGAATGTGTTTTGGTGGGTAAAGAGATAGTAGCAGATACAAAGTGATGATCGGAAATAGAGTTGGATGAGATACTGCATCTAATGAATTTATTTGTGTGATGCTTTGGTGTGTAAAACAGGTCCAAACGTGCCCCTGACAGCTGATTCTGATTGACTTAAATCCATGTGAATTGTTTGCTGGTGGGATGAAAATTTCTCCAGATGTCAACCAGGTCAAAAGTGTTTAATACAGTGGCCAGCTCTCTAATAGATTGGGGATTGGGCTCCCCGTGGTTTCTATCATTGCTAAAATCCATAGTGCAGTTAAAATCTACTCCCAGTAAGATGACATGACCAGTGTCACATTGTCCCAACGCCTGACTCAGCTTTAAAAAAAATAGAATTCATTAGGAGCATAAATATTAATAAAACTAATTTTAAAAACCACCATATTTTACTTCTACTTTTAAGAGTCTTCCTTGAACAATTCCATTTATTGCTAAAATTTCTACCTTAAAACCTGGAGAAAATAAAACAGCCACCCCTGCACTGACATTTGAGCCATGACTTAAAACACAGTCACCCCCTTAACGGTTTGGCTGGCCGAAATGCCTGAGAACTGCAAGGTATCGGAGAAACTTCCATCATCCTCTTTACTTTCTTCATACAGCGACATCTCCTCCTCGTCCGCCGATTCCTCTGCCTCTGCCGTCACTGGCTCCTCCGCCACCGCTGACTGCCCGGGTCACCCAGGATAGGATCCCCATCACAGCCGGCTTGAACTCCGGCACCGCGGACTTCCTCCTCACAGCCAAGTACCGCCATTGGGGCTGACAGAGATTCACCTCCAATAACTCCACCCAACACCTGAACCTGAGAAGCGGGATCAGCGGGCCAGGAATCACCATCCACACCCTCCTCCACCCGACTACTCTGTTCCACTGCAGTGCGAGGCTGAGACCCTCTGCCGCTGCCATGAGAAACCATAGGTCCCCAAATTGACTCCCCCCCGCCCGCTGCGCCGGCAGCAGCAGAGGACGCCTTCCTCTCTTTCAGCCGCTGTTTCTTCCCCACCACCTTGAACTCACTCTCCTGGTCAGCATTAGCTGATGTTGTAGCAGCCTCTGGCTTGGCAGTAGATTCGCTGCTGGCAGGCTGTTGCTGGGCTGAGTCGCCTAGTTCTAGTCGCTCTGTCTCTTCCACCTGCGCTCTGCGAGTGTTTGAGATGCCCGTTCCCCACAACTAAAACATTTCATTGCACCTGTGCTTGCAAACATTACATCGTCCCTACCTTCAATATTAAAATGCCATGCAAGATTTAAAACAAAATCAGGGTCGTTCAGAAGTACAGAAACCTGCCTTCTAAAAGACGTTACATGTTTAATTTCTGGTGTCTTGCAACCGAGTGGTATTTGTTTAAAAGGCGACATTATTTTGCCGTATCGAGAGAGCTCTCTCCCAACTACGGCGTTATCAATAAATGGGGATATTTGAAAGAATAACTTTAGTCAAAGGTGTAGACAGGGGCATGACTGATATAAATGAACCATTTACAACAAACCCTTCTTCCACAATTTTACTGACCAGAATTTCTTGACTCAGGAAAACAACTATTGCTTTGTTCATTCAGATTTAATATTACCAAACCTGACTGACTTTCCCACCACCAACAACACATCCTCCATGGAGACATCAGGGTCAGGTATACACCTGTACACCTGAACCCGTGTCTCCGAGTCAGCCCCCCCATACCACCCGAGTGGGAGCCCATCCCCGGGTGCACATGCTGACTAAAAGTTTGCAGATATTAAAACAAACTTATATAGAATACAAATTTATTTATATATTTATTTAAACTAATTTAAAGTTACTAATACAGCTCACCACTCGAACAGTTCACTGCTCCTTGCTCTTTGCTCACAGGCCCCTCCCAGAATCCCACAATCCTGAGAGAGAGAGAGAGAGAGAGAGAGAGAGAGAGAGAGAGAGAGAGAGAGAGAGAGAGAGAATTTTTACATTTGAATTCACAATCTGCATTTGGAAAATAAAAAATAAAAAAACTAGCATATGTATACTTTAAAATATTTGGACATTATTAAGCGAGATATTAAACATTTTGGATCAGTTGGTACTTGACAAAGATGTCAGATGTACTTCTCTCTGCCTTCAGTAGATGGCAGACTCTAGTGCTGGTTTCCCTTCTAGAGAAGTCAATGCAAGGTGAGTGTACAAGTTGTGAAAATGAGCAAATAATTTAGAAGTGACTGGAATCTAGGGGTGTGTCTATACATCAACGGCGAGAGACGTGAGCGGCTGTCTTGGTGAAGCGTGCGACTCTACAGGAATAAAATTTGTTCTATTTTTCCCACCAGTCATGAGTGACTAGAGTGAAATGGACCAATCAGAAGCATTCAGCCCTATTTCCAGACACAGCCCCAGGGTCTGTCCCAACCCCAGTTCCAGGATAAGCCCCACCTGCAACAGTTTTAATGCAGTAGGGATGGTTGGGACCGAGGTAAATGGTGAACAAGGGGAAATTATGTAAATAGTTGTTTGTGTACTGTTTTGTGGGCGCTGGGGGTGTGGTGTGTTGTATTACCGCGAGCGTGATTGTGTGTGTTGTGCCTCTCCCCCTTGTCAGCAGGACCTCTCTCTCTCTCCTGGATGTGTGGTGACTTTGTCTGCAATTTCTCTCTCTTCTGGGTGTGTGCCTGCTTTGCTTTCTCCTTGGTGTGTGTTGGCGTCGCTTGCTTGTTCTGTAGTCTATGTTGTGTGAGTGGTGTTGTGAGTCTGTCTTGTGTAGGATTGTGTAGGTGAACAGCAGGAGGGATAAGGACAGAATCATGTGACAGTTTCTGCTCAAATATTCGCTTTTGATGTAGATACAAAATCTGCTTGCATCGCTCGCTTCCAGTGGAGATTCATACCTTTAGACTGACATAATTTCCCTCTGTTACCACATCACAAAGTGTAGTGACCATTTATAGATATTTTCTAAATGAGATTGTATAGTATGTGAGATTGTGAGAACAAAACTATATACATCAACGAGATGTATTTAAAAAAAAAGTATTTTCACCAACATAACATCCTTTTAAGGGCCTGTATTAAATAATGTTACAGAAGTGTATATACAGCACAGCTAATGTACACATACTGTATATTAAATTGTATAAAAGTGCATATATTTTGCCTGAAACATCCTCAAATAAATTATTTTGTATTCATTTAAACCTTTTGTGTACATCAAAAAAAAAAAAAAATTAAAATAATTGAACCTGGAAAAAATTATAATTTGAAAGTCTTAAAATGAGTTGTTATAGTTACATGACCCAATACCTTATGCTCAACACAGAAATCAGGACACAGTAGTACAAAAGAAAGGAGACACTTGTTCACACTGACTACCTAGCCATGTTGTTATGGCAGAATCACTTGGATCCCTTAAGGGGCTAACTTGATAAAGTTAACTTGAGCTGAGTATTTCATTTGCCTGCCTACATTTTTAACATTTAGTTTGCCATATATATATATATATATATATATATATCTCATCACTTGTTAGTAGTACTGTAGATTTGAAGTAGGATGGGATGGGGAAAAAAAGTGTCAAATATAAGATTTAAGGGGAGTTTTGTAAGCAGAAAAATACCTACTGTTGTTCAGTAGCCATTTGACATAAAGGCCAGGACTCAAATTGCTTCAATTCAACACATTATCCTCGCTTGCAAATAATGAGAACTATTTGGCAAAAAAACTAATTCTGTCACCATTCATGTTGGAGAGAAATAACATAGTAATTAGCATCCTCTGCCGTGCTGTCAGATGGAGGCTGGCAACAGGAACAAATCTCATTCGGGCTGTGCTTGAAATAAATTCGGTCTGATCAGCACCTTATGGAGCCTGCACAGCTAAAGAACAAAACAATCATTTTCATATAAAGAACTTAATGATGTTAAAATAATTAAATAAATGAGCAAATGAAAGTAGACATCTGGTAGAGTGCAGAGCCCTGGGATATGTGCTAGTAATGTTTTTAATAGTAAATGAGATGCTATTTGTAAATGCTGTATGTGCTTGTTAGCACAGATATCTTTTAACACTGTCTGGCTTGCAAAGATAATAACCCTATGTAATGAATCTTCTAGCAGCTGATGATTGATAGTATTGACATCAATATAACACCTGTACATACCGTTCAACTCTTATACAAATGCTTACCACAGTATATATAAAGCAGAGTTGTGGGGTTTATAACCCCACAAAAAAAATAAAAAAAACACCTCTGCTCATAAACTGATATTAAGCTCTATGCTGCCACAGAATAAAATATACTCGCTGGCAAGGCATAAAATATATGATATATATATATATATTATATATATAGCATATATATATATATATATATATATATATATATATATATATATATATATATATATAATACGTGGATGAAGACTATATTTGCATCCTGAGCCATTAAAAAAAGGAATAATACCACAGTAGTGATGTCAAAAAGACCATCGAGACCATCACTTTTAGTTCAAGCACGAAATGTCTCATTTTCAATCACTCAACAACACCCACAGTACAGAAATGTTCATTGATCAACAATATAAGAATATGTTAAAGAAAAAAATTATTTAAAACTGGTACCTTCATATCTCAGAGAAACTGGAGAGAAACAGAAAATTAAAACAAAGGTAAAGGCAATTATCCAAATAAAGCTGAAGCACTGATGGATAACGACACAGGACGTTTGTACAGCACTGAAACACTATGTTTAAAAAAAATCAAAAAACAACTGTACTGCTGAACCTTGCCTTCTTTAATATTGGCATCACAAGGGTATCCATGTATTATAAAAATAATAGATGGGCCTATTCAGTGAGTTACAAGAAAACAATTCCATGTCGGGTTTCTATGACAGGGTCGGTCGAGTAATTTAATTCACAGAAACCCTAGAGATCTATACAGTGCCTATAGAAAGTCTACACCCCCTTGAGCTTTTTCACATTTTGTTGTGTCAGTGCCTCAGAGATTCATACATTTAAATGAGGATTTTTTTTCCACTTATCTACACACCATACTGCACACTGTTAAGGGGACAAAAAGTTTTTATTGAGAAAAAGATTATATATTAAAAGTACAAAACTGAAAGATCATAATTGGATAAGTTTCCACCCCCCTAGAGTTAATACTTGGTGGAAGCACTTTTTACAAAAATTACAGCTGTGAGTCTGTTGGGATAGGTCTCTACCAACTTTGCACACCTAGATTTGGCAATATTTGACCATTCTTCTTTACAGAACGGTTCAAGCTCTGTCAAGTTTCTTGGGGAGCGTTGATGGACAGCAATCTTCAAGTAATGCCACAAATTTTTGATTGGATTTAGGTCGGATCTCTGACTGGGCCACTCAAGGACATTTACCTTTTTGTTCCTTAGCCATTCCAGTGTAGCTTTGGCTGTGTGCTTTGGGTTGTTGTCATGCTGAAAGGCGAACTTCCCTCCCAGTTGCAACTTTCTTGCTGAGGGCAGCAGGTTTTCCTCAAGGACTTCTCTGTACTCTGCTCCATTCATTTTGCCTTCTATCCTGACAAGTGCCCCAGTCCCTACCGATAAGAAACATCCCCATAACATGATGCTGCTGCCACTATGCTTCACAGTAGAGATGGTGTTCTTTGGGTGATGCACTGTGTTGGGTTTGCGCCAAACATAACGCTTTGCATTTAGGCCAAAAAGTTCCGTATTAGTGTTGTCAGACCACAAAACTTTTTGCCACATAGCTACAGAATCTCCTGAGTGTTTTTTTCCATACTTCAAACGGGATTCAAATTGGGCTTTCTTGAGTAAAATACAGACCAGATTTGTGGAGTGCTTGGGATATTGTTGTCACATGCACACTTTGACCAGTCTTGGCCATAAAAGCCTGTAGATCTTGTAAAGTTACCATTGACTTCTTGGTAGCCTCTCTGATCAGTCTCCTTCTTACTTGGTCATCCAGTTTGGAGGAACAGCCTGATCTAGGCAGGGTAATGGTGGTGACATACACCTTCCGCTTCTTAATAATAGTCTTGACCGTGCTACAAGGGTTATTCAAGGCCTTTGATATTTTTTTATACCTATCCCCTGATCTGTGCCTTTCAAAAGCTTTGTCCCAGAGTTCTTTTGAAAGCTCCTTGGTGCTCATGGTTGAGTTTTTGCTTTGAAATGCACTGCCCAGCAGATTACACCTATAGGAACTGCTGAATTTATCCTGAAATCATGTGAATCACTATAATTTAACACCGGTGGAGGCCACTTAACGATTTTGAAAGCATTGGTTACACCTGAGCTAATTTAGGATTGCTATTACAAGGGGGTGGACACTTATCCAACCAAGCTATTTAATTTTTATTTTTAATAGATTTTCTACTCTTTCTTTCTATTTTCTGTCTAGGATGTCAAATGTCAAATGTCTAAATGTCTTTCACTTGGAAGTTGTGGGGTAGGATGTGTAGATAAATGGAAAAAAAAACTATTTTAATGCATTTTAATTCCAGGCTATAAGGCAACAAAAGGTGAAAATAAAATTCTGAAAGGGTGTGTAGACTTTCTATAGGCACTGTATATATATATATATATATATATATATATATATATATATATATATATATATATATATAGAGAGAGAGAGAGAGAGAGAGAGAGAGAGAGAGAGAGAGAGAGAGAAACAGGGTCCCACACTGACAGTTCAGTGCAGTGCTCAATATCTAACTCTTCGTGCTTCCCATCTAGCACTTAATTTCTGTGCCTAATGTGCACAATTAACAATGAGCCAGATTAAAAAGAAATATCTGAATACAGTTGTGCTAGTCTGGGATATGGCTAAAGTTCTTGCTTGCTCAGCACTTGACTGATGCCCCCCATTATTGTGGACAACATGACACCTATTTGTATTTTTTATACAGAGCTCTGGGGTTGATTGACAATACTGTACACTCTCTGAGGGCTGCTGTCCATCATTTGTAGTCAACTATCTGTCAACATAGTGGCCACCAAAGGGGGAAATGCCGACATGGCACAACCTGTCAATGTGGGAAAGTGATTAACAAAAACCTTTGACTAGGAACTAGTCTGTGGAAGGCAGCAGAGTGGCACCATTTAATTTGAAAAAGAAAAAAAAAACACAGTAAGCAAAAGACAAGGCAAGAACTTTTTCCGTTCAGTCCAAATTTGACATTTCAGGCAGCCATTAAGAATACATGCAAACAAGCTCATCACCATTAATATAGGGTTTATAAAATATGTCTCTTTGTTGACATTCTGATAAAATGCCTTTGAGTTTAGATCAGGTGCCACTGGATTGTGAAGTTTTTGGGTTGAATTCCGTTCAGTGCTTGATTTAAAAAAAATGAACCAGTTTGTCTGGCATATCTATTTTTGTACTAGAAGTCATTAGATCCTTTTGCATGGAAGACCTCGGTTGCAAAGGTGTGCAGTTCTTTAATGGACCCAGATTCAGTTAAAATGTGTTTGCCCACTGACGATGGGAATGAGAATGTAGAGATGGGAGCTAAGCTAACAAGATTTAAGTTTTTGCAGGTATTATCCTTTTAAAGACTTTGGGATATAAATTGAACATTTGTGAAACTGCAACAAATATTGTAATTTCTGTAATGTGTTTCAAAGAATATAAAACCGGTAGAAAATAGTTTTAGCAAATCTGTGTATGGCCTGATGTGGTGTTCGCAGAGCCACGTCTAGCTGAGCCAAAAGGAGAATTTGAATCTTGCTGGGAACAAGCTGACATATATGCAGCGATAGTCCTCTTCTCCACAGTACAATGGCCCCTACTGGTGAGAACTAAAAACAGACATGAATGCTAAAAAGATGCATTTCTCTCATAAAACTACAAGATAAATAAGCTATTTCTTTAACTACAAGGTTGATTTTTTACCACTCAAATACTGTATACCTGTAATGGTTCATTGACACTTTCACCCCAAAGTCAAACCAAACCAAATATACAGTTTTTTTGTTTTGTTTTTTTATTTTTATTTTTTTTTATTTTTTTTTTCTGCAGCTGCAGCAGTATTTTTATTTTTTTTATTAACTTATTTTTGTGCAACTTGCCTTAGGCACAGTAGTGCTGGGGTATGTGAGTAGGTTAGTGGGGTTTGTAAAAAAATAAAAGCATATACTTTGAAATACCTTCATTTGCATTGTACGGGCCTCCCTTTTATTAAAGCAGTGATAATCCAAGCGTTAAAACACTTTTTCTTACTTATTATTCTTAACAAAGATTACAGGGTATTAAATCTATTTTATTTTGCTGTTGGACTATGATGTTTTGATGAAATGTCAGCTTCAAGGTCAATGTTTCTGGCCTACAGCTCAGGAATTGATTATATACCAGCTAGAAACTGTTTGTAGTTTTAATTTAGTGAAATAAAATTAAAAACAAAAATAAAATACAACAAAGAAAGAATCCAAACTACAAACTAGTGAAAAACACACAATCAACTGTAACAGTCTGGTTAAGTTGGTTGCAAGGTCAAGGCTGCTATTTTTTTGTTTGCATTCAGTTTTTAATTGAATTTTCCTATTAGAAATCAGTGAAGGTCTTAAAATGGTTCAACAGTCTCATCCTAGTAAAAATAGATTGCAGCTTGCCCTTGTTATCAGTCATGTCAGCAGACAGACATCTATGAAATGAATACTAGTACAAGAATCTGAAAAAGCAAAAAAGTGAACAGGTTTAAAGCAAATTAATATCAAGAGGCTATAGGTTTATCCTGCTGATCACCTTCAAGACTTCTACATATTTACTGGAGATATTTATTTTGCGTCATTAATCCCAATTAGTGTAAGTAATAACATGTAGCTAAATTGGTATGTTTTCTTTTATCATTTTTAATGGAAACATTACACAAAATGTACAATACAAATTGAAATTATTCAACTGTTTTCACATGTAATGGTATTAATGTGCAATGAGTGAAAAACTGCATAAAGACAAATATGAAATATCAGTTAAGAGACATACTAACTGATGTTTTCTTCTTCTTTTGTATATCAGTTTCTGTTTTAGCCCTCAGACCCTGGCAACTTTTTTTATTTTTCTTTTTTTTTTTTTTTTTAATGTTTAAAACCAGTGGGGATACAGGGAAAGTACAGAGACCATCTGGTCTCAATAGACTCAAAATTTTGTTGTCCTACACTACCGACTTATTATATATATATATATAATATATATATATATATATATATATATATATATATATATATATATATATATAAGTCTTTCCTGAACATAAATTCAGGTGTTATTTTTCATTATTTTTCAGTTCTGGTTGTCTGTCATAGACACGGTACACGAAACATAGAGTGGATCGGCTACGGTCTCTTTATATTAGTAAGCGACAGCTCTTTTTAGACTAGAGCATTGCCGTAGTGTTGCCAGCAAAGTAAAAGGAACGAGCCAAAGTGGCAGTTCATTAGATGGCGCTGGCTCTTACTTCTATAAAGATACCAGGACTGATTACCTGTATATTTGCCAGGCAACTAGAAGAGAAGAGCAGCTCCAGAAATCTAGGAACTATGCTATTTTACATGGTACCCGTGACAGCTGGAAGTGCTTTTACATTCTAGTTATGTCCTGAGGTCAAGAATTTCAAGTGAAGGGGTGACATGCAGCATACACAGGATCTGCTGCATCAAGCTGCCTGTAGTAATCAGGTTCATTAAATAGCACATCAAGACGTTAATTGGCGGAAGAACAAGCAATAACCTTTAAAAAACATTTTACACCAATTTACTATCCATTTACCCATTATAGACCATTATATACACATTACTAAGAGGTTAATTGAATAAATGGTCATGTTCCAAAATGAATTCCGGGTTGAAACTTTGTCTTTATGCTCTCAAATTTTAGTGATTTCCTAACACAATTATGTAGTCCCTTGATCATTGCACCAGCTCTATGCTAGCCATAAATGTAGGAGTTAGAAACATGTTTGTTTCCCATGCACACCAGTTCTGTATCCCAGTACAATGGGCACTCATTTTAAAAGCAAACTGGTACTTACTAGACCTGGGTGAGATTGTAACAAATTATATATTATATAATATATATATATATATATATATATATATTATATATAGATATATATATATATTAATATATATATATATATCTATATATATATTTATTTTATTTGTTGATTTGGTTACCTTGGGTCATAACCGGGTGATCTACTGAAGTAAACCCTTGTGGAACAGTTTCACAGTCATTGCCACAGATGACTCATTATTGACAGCTTGTGACAGCAGGAGCTGTAACGATTCAAACTCTGTTTCAAACTTGCACTTCATTTGTAGAGTGATAATATGTGGTTCTGCTGTGTAAATACAATTTTCAGAATTGCTGACTGACCTAATTATATTTTGTACTATATACATATATAAATAACCAGTACCACATCAAAAAAAAAAAAAAAAAAAAAAAAAAAAAAAAAAAACCCTGGAAAATATAGATTCTTTATTGACTTATTTTGAGACCACAACTTATCTAACTGCAGACCATAGAATATGTTGCATTTCTTTTGATGTTTTCATTGTTATATCTGGTGGGCAGAGAGCTGTTGATTTTAAGAACTAAAACTGGGAAAGGAACAAAAGTTTAAATTAGGCAGGAAAAGACATCTCCTAATACTTTACTTGAAGACAATTTTCACGCTCAAATCCCCCCAATCCAGGGTGGAAAAGCAGCTTAGTTAAAACTGCTTTCTCTGTTAAATCAAAAAGCTCCTGATTATATTACCACATCTAACTAGGAACACTTTCGCTTCACTCACACATGTGTCAGCTAATTAATCTAGCTAATTTCCTCTCAAAGAAGAAAAGGGGCTTTAGGCAAACAAACAAAAACAGGGAACTATGCCATGAAATTTCTAGTGTTGTGATTAACTGTTATAGCCAGTTCCTAACAATCAAAAGGATTCATTTTTGGTAATCTCTTTCATGCGACATCTCCATGCCTATGCAATGAAAACCTTCAATGCAGTTCACATGGTAGACTCATGGAAGGTCATTTATTTTAGATGTGTTGTATATATGTAAGTATGTATGTACAGTATGTATGTGTTATAGTATCAATGTTTATGGGCATCACATATATATGGGGTTACCAGTCTGCAGCTGCGGGAGGATTGCTTTTTCATAACAATGCATTATAGCCTGTTGGTTTCCTTTTCTCTTGCTAGGTGAGTAGGAACAGTAGATATAAAGCTCTTGGGTATGGTAACAAGGCAATTTCCATCACAGAGAAGATCAGATCACCGTCAGACCACCTGGCTGTCCCATATAGGAATAATCTTTTTCTGTATGCATGCTTATGGCTTAATATAATATTTTGTTAGATTAGAAGTAAATAATAGACTTTGCACCTTTGTGTGAGGTGTTGTTTATCTATCACCTTCGGCCAAAACCCTTGAAATCATATATATGCATGTATGTATTCATGCATTAATGTATTAATGTTTTTATTATTTTATGGTGACAGATCTATGAACCAGAAGTCACCAATATTCCATTAACTTGATCCCAACCAGGTCCCAGTGGTAAGGAATCATTACAAATGTCCTATTCCTGCATATTCTCACGCATTACAAATGTAACTGTTACAAGAGCAACTGAAAATTGTATTGTTTTCACACTAGTACTATGGTACCAAGAACGCCTTCAGGCTAGACTCTCTATAGAGAGAATGGGGAGCAAGATCACTTAACTCCTAAATTAGCTGCCCCAACCTCCAGAGGTAGTTTCAATATCAAATCACTACAAGAAGTACAGTACTGCAAAGCTGGAAGTATTGCATGGCACACTGGTTAAAGCATATTTTTTTTTTTTTTTTTTTTTTTTTACCTTACTGTGACAGGATGACAGAGTGTATTGAGGCTCAGAGACAGAGTAAAGGCAAAATAAAGTTATTTATTAAATAAAATAATCAAATAAACAGGCACAAGGGCCAACAAAAAGAGGTTCAAAAATAAATAATCAAGTGAACTTACAAAAATAAATAGTCAAGTTCCAGGTCTTTAAACAAGAGACCCCTTTCTTCTTAAAATACAAAACTCTCCAACACAAAAGCAAACTGAAACACAAACAAATGAAGGTTGGTGTGCTGTCAGATTCAGTGGTCAGAGTGAAGGCAATGAGGAACAATTTTGCAGTAACTAGTCTAGAAGTGAATACCGTCTACTTCTACTGATGATTTTTGACATTTGTGATATAATGTACTAATAATGCCACTAGGGATACCATGCCAGATCTCATTAGTAAAGGTGCCAGAGAATAAAAACGAATGCATTTGTAGTCAGAGGACGCTCAATGAAAATTGACAGAGAGAAAGAAAGATTACTTACAATCATGGTATGTTTGGCAAATATAGCTGAGCTGACAAAAGCAGTTATATAAACGCACATTTTTTGTATTCGTTTTTCTCACGAAAGGCCTATAGTACCAAAAAATGTAACATCGCATTAGGAATGATCAGTTTGATGGAAATCAAAGCCATTTCCATCACTTTCTCCTTACAGTACCTTGAATCTCCCTTTCATCAGGAATGTCTTTAGCTTTGAAGTCTGAAAGACAGGTAGCATCTCTGCAAGAAGTGTCTGCAGTGACTCACTGTGCACATTCTGAATAGACTGACAAAAATGTTCAGCATTATCTGTCTGCCTTGACTCTTGAGTTTTCTGACTGTTTCATTGCAAAAATATTCAATAGCTGACCATATAGGGGGCTGTGATGGCCAACCTTTACGTGAAAATATAAGTAAGTAATAGGTCATTTGGGGTAGTTTCCTGAGGCAAAGTTGAGAATTTTAACAGAACCCAACAATTTGTAAATTATAATCTGAATAATAAATCAAGTCAATGTCGTATGCTTGTGTGTGTGTGTGTGTGTGTGTGTGTGTGTCTCCATGACTGAGCAAAACTGATACCTAACTCCTGTCTTATATTGAAACATAAAATGTTTGTTTTACCTGCATGGTGAATCAAGTGAATAGGCCATTGTGAAATCTGCTGCCCCAAATTATTGACAATAAGATTCTTGGACCAGCACTATGAGTGATACCGTATAGCTGCTGCCTATATATTTTATTGATATGGCTGCTTGAATGGGCACCATTTCTCTCAGAGAAGGGTTCCATCACCGAAATAATATGAAAAACAGTAGAGTGCTGTATTTTTACAAGGACATGCACAACCCTATTGTTTTAAGCAATATATATATATATATATATATATATATATATATATATATATATATATATATATATATATATATATATATATATATTAATACCATTTTTCTGATTGCCAGGCCAGCAGTTTGATCCTTCAATCTGTAGGTTTGTGTGTGTGTGTGTGTGTGTGACCAAGCTTTTGGTTAAAAAGAGACAAGATGTTCTTGCAGAACAGAGCTCACACTGTTATTTGAGTTTACTTTAAGATGAAAAACACTTGCCATATTACTATGAATAAGGAGTGGGTCACCATGGGCAGCTTACAGCATTGATTTGAAATGGGAGGGAGGAATATGATTATTGTAATGACAAAAAAAATAGCAGGAAACAACAAAACAGCAACAACAAACAAACAAAGGTTAGTTTTATATGTGATAATTGTTTCGTTCAAATTAACATTTTCTTTGAAATTGAATTTAACATATGTTGATACCCTGAATTGTTCACAATGTTGTAGAAACTAGCAAGTAGAAACATGAGCAAACTAACAAGCGAACCAATTATATTATATTATATTTAATTAGGTTTTTTTTTTTTTTTTTTTTTTTTTAATCAGCTCAATTTGTTTCTGTACAGGTAAAGTGTTATGTGTTTGAAACAAAAAGAAAAAAGGTTCAGTCACTACACTGAAGAAAGATAAACAGTGATTGTCATCAGTTATTTGTACCAATCTTTGTGGTTTGTTATTATCCTCTAAATGAGATGTGCTTCTTGTAGCATGTCTTGACTTGATAATGTGTTATGTGTGTGTGTCTCCATGACTGAGCAGAACTGATACCTGACTCCTGTCTTGTGTTGAAATGTCAAATACCTATGTATGCTTGTTTTACCTGTCAGCTTGAAATGACCAGTGTTTACAGAAATGTAACGTATTATATAACAAAGTAAAAAACAGCACACTAATACCCTTCTAGGTATCCTTTATTACTGTCACACTATAAGGTGACCAGGAAATCGACTTTATGCCACAGATTGTTATTCATTTAAGGTGACCTCTCGACTTTGAACACAGATTGTTATTCATTTTACTGTTACGAAACAGGCAATTTCTAGTGTTACAGCAAAACCTCTGACTTTCCCCACATATTTCCTCTCAAGAAATAGGAGTGTAAATTGTTTAGCAAATTTTAACCAAAGGGGTGCTGTAGCTGAAGATGCTCAATTACTGAATTCATGGTGTTAAGATTTCTCATCTTACAGATGTTTAAAACCAATCTCATGAATTAGAATGAAATTGTCAATTATATATATATATATATATATATATATATATATATATATATATATATATATATATATTGTATTTAAATGCAAGACAGATTCCAAAATGAGACCCAGTAAAAAGTCCTACAAGTCCTACATTGCATTCCATGTGTCAAGTGACAGAAGTGAGAGTTCTATGGAACACATTCTCAGGCAGGCAAGCAGGCTCTGTCAGCCAGTACTTGGAAATCCCCTAATCCAAGTAGACAGCATCTCCCTGTATAACACGTATCTGACCCTGCAGCTTTGTTACTGTTCATTAAAGTTTCGTCTGCATTGCCTCAGAGGCTCTGAAAATAGCCCCAGAAAACTAGAAGTTTTGTCAGATAATTACGGTGATATGATGTCTGGTGGTGAATGTTTCATTAGTTCTGTCTTTCATTTTAAATAAGTGTCCTTGGGGGCAGACACTCTTAATGGCTTCCAGATGGAGTGCCTCTCCAGTGAAGATTCATGCTTGCCCTCTCTCCATGCCCCACCCTACAAACAACAATTATTATTGTGTGTATGTATATATATATATATATATATATATATATATATATATATATATATATATATATATATGACAAAAATATAAAATAATGGTTTAAGTGATGCCTAAGGGACTGTGAAATTATTATTTTTTTTTTAATATATTCACAGTGCCAGTAACTTTCATAACACATTAACTACCATGGGAGAGCGACTACGTTGGATTGTAATGACTGATTTCTAATTGATAAGAATAAAGCAAGATTTAGTAGTGCACACATTACTAATATGTCTTTCTAGATATATCTAGCTGTAATCCTTACTTGTTGCATCCTAGTTCATATTGTACTTAGTAGTATTCTCTGCACTTCCTGTAAATAGTACTGCATTTAAATATTAATATTGCATTGTAATGTTGTACTGTCCTGGACACCTGTAAGGCATCTGCCAAATAATAATAATAATAATAATAATAATAATAATAATAATAATAATAATAATAATATGAAAGCATTTTAGTTATGGTGGGAAAAGTTGCTTAAATAAACAAAAAGAAATGAATATGGCAATGAATATACAAATTGTGAGTTTAAAAAATTAAATATTCAAGAAGTTGCACAGAGCAATGAGTAAAAAAAAAAAGTCTGTTTTATTATATATCTTTCAAAAATGATTTGCTTTTTACTAAAAAGAAAAATAAAACAGCTTGGTACTAGCATCTTGTTTACATCCATAAAATGGTTGTCTGAAGGTGTAATGTCATATATCCACTGTGTATTGGTACATCCACGCATGCATTAGCAAATCCCCTGTGAGGCAGTGAACCAGCAGATCATCAGTAGAAATGAACACAGCTGCAAAGTGTAATTAAATAAAACTTTTCATACAAATTTGATTATACTAGAGTTAAAGATCCCTAGTCGTTGTTTTTCTGGAGTTCTCTTGTACAACTGCAATTTTCATGCAAACCATAGTACTTAAGATAAGTGGTATATTCAGTCAGTTCCTTTTCTAAGAAGAATTGAATTATAAATCATACTTGTAATGGTTGCACAAAATGCACAACATCTTAGTGGAATAATAAAACATCAACTAATAATATGACCTTCAACATAATCTAGTAGTTCCACCTTAAAACCCATTTGTGTGATTATAAAATACGCAGCTATGGTAATTGGAGTGTTTTAATACAACCAGTCTGAAGAGATACAGTTCTGCTGGCGTGTGACCAGAGAAGATCTTTTTAATAGTTTTGGTCCAGTCAGCGGTTTTGGTTCTGCTCCAGTTTTCATATTTGCATAAACCCAGCTCAAAGGTGTGACAGGAGTAAAATTTCAATCAGAGTAAGAATTAATAGTTGCAGCTGAGAAGTCATATGAGTTGGAATTATTAAAGGGTATGTTACCACCGTCATTGCAACTGGGCACTAAAGGGAAGATTAACACAATAATTATTGAAAGCACCGGTCTGTAGCAATTCTGATGTAATTCTTCTGCCTCAAGCTGCTTGGATGCAAGGCCGTGTGAAAAAGATGAAAAATTTTTACTGAACCCCCCCCCACACTTTTCACATATATGTAAGAAATTAAAAAATCTGGTATGTACTATACTACCGGTCTTCTGTTTTGAATTTATCCTGTATTAATTCCCGCTTTTAAACAGAGGTAATGGATGACATATACATTGTGAATAAATCAATTCATTCCAAACACCTCAGAACTCTAAAGTTATTAACTGTGATAGCTGTTCCTGTTGGTTGGTACTGTAGGAATACATACAACTTTGTCATTCCAGTAACCAAAGACACCTCAAGGACACATCTTGTATGTATGTGTGTTTTCCTAAATAACCCAATAAACAAACAAACAGCAAGGAGAAATGAGCACTTCTGGTTTACTCTGAATTAAAGTTGCTGGCTAATGATATAGTAGATGAGTATGTAACTGAGGGGAGAGCAGGCCTTGAGATATTTTGTAGTGGGTATGTATTGAGTGTGCCTGACTGAACTCTGGAGACAAAGGAAGCCAATGGCAGCATAACTACTATTTCGTTTTTTGCCAGAGCTTCGAGGCCTAAGAGTGGCTGCACTGTTGAGTGTTCAAGGCCATTCGGAATTTGGATAATTTCAAAAGCACCTTTGTTGCTACAGTAATATTTTAAGGTCAGGCCTAGACTTGCATGCCAAGCCTGAATGACATTGGTTGTCCGGAAACCATTAAACATCACTCTGCCTGTGGTGCTCTGCATGTTTCTGTTTACCATGCCCCCTGTGGAACCTCTCAACAAGACTCTGGGGTTCTTTTTATAGAAGAATGTGCCATTTATGCCAAGCTTTGTGAAATGTTGCTGTGCTTTTCAGTATACTATCCACTGAGGTCTCAGTTAAGACCACCAAAATCCTTTCAGATATGACATAAAACATAATACAGCCCAGGCCTCCAGAGATGAAAATCTGGAGGTGGTGGAGGGAATTTCAGCGAATTTGCTTTTTTAAAGTGAAAGGAGCAGTATGTTATGGAAAAGCAACAATCTAAAAACCTCTCTTTACACTAATATGTTCTTAAAGTGGTCGAGAGAGCATACATATGGACAAAGGGATCAATGGTGTATGGTGGTAAGCTTGGATAAGTCAATTTATCATTTTTTAAATATATTAGTTTTTTTTTTTTTTTTTGTGCTGGCACTGTCTGTGAACTGTGATTGATCCGGTCCATCCCATGATGCACACCTTAATGACCCTATTATTTTCAAGATGAGAATGCCCCTTTACATAGTGTATGACTTCCGTCTCCTGTGACCAGCCTCTGTACCAGATGTGAACGTTATTGATCCCCTATTGTCCATTCTAAAGAACAGTTTTTGTGGTTAATTTCCAATCTTCAAATTTCCAGCAGGAACACAGGCTGTGGTATTGCTTCAGAAAAAATTAAACACATTGCAGACTAGATGCCATTTCAAATCAGTGTTTTAAGCTGCCCATGGTGGCCCACTCCTTATTTATAGTAATATGGCAAGTGTTTCTCATCTTAAAGTAAACTCAAATAACAGTGTGAGCTCTGTTCTGCAAGAACATCTTGTCTCTTTTTAACCAAAAGTTTGGTCACACACACACGCACACACACAAACCTACAGATTGAAGGATCAAACTGCTGGCCTGGCAATCAGAAAAATGGTATTAATATAGAATATATATATATATATATATATATATATATATATATATATATATAATATATATATATATTATATATATATATATAAGTTTGCCAGTTTTCAACAGTCAAGCTTCTCCTCTGGCCGACCCTTCTGTTTACAGCCAGGGGACTCCATTAAACGGATACAACCGCAAACAAGATGTCAGAACGTGCCCGAAGTTTGCAATTCACCATCCAAAGCGGTGATTGAAAAGGTGACAGCACTGTTTCAGGAGTGCTTAGTATGAGCATCACGAATCATACTCGTACGACAGTTCACCGTCTATTTGTAAAAATTATTTAAAGCGGAATAGACTTACAGTTTACATAATGGCAAAATTACACAGAGGCATTGACTTATTATTTGCGGGGGGTGGGGGGTGGGGGGTATCTTTGGTCCCTGC
Organism: Polyodon spathula; assembly: GCF_017654505.1. Classification (NCBI taxonomy): domain Eukaryota; kingdom Metazoa; phylum Chordata; class Actinopteri; order Acipenseriformes; family Polyodontidae; genus Polyodon; species Polyodon spathula. The sequence continues at coordinate 8,035,424 of NC_054555.1, read as the reverse complement.
TTTTTGTCATTTAAGCTTTAAATCAAGGTCTGGCAGTTGAAGCAAAACAAGGCGGAACAATTAATGTCAGAAGCTATTACTGGTGGCCCTGTAATCCTCGTAAATGTGAGATTGCTAATGGTGTCTGCAATTAGGGCAAACAAAGTTGCTTTGCCATTAAGCCTATGAGATAATATTGAATATGTAACAATGCAATCTGGGGATAGATGTGGTTTTTAAAAAACCCTTGTTTTATACCTTTTCTGAAAGATGTTTTTAATGAGGGCTTAAATCTATGTATTAAAATGCACTCTTCTGGAATTGGTGTAATTTAATTAATTGTCAGAATTGTATTACTGTTGGCCCTGGGTCCCACATAATGAACAGCTAAATCAGCCCATCTTTGTGCTCAATTAAAGCGAATACTTACAGTTTCATAATGGCATAAATACACTAGACCTCGTAAATTGGCTAAATCAGCCCATCTTTGTGCTCAATTAAAGCGAATACTTACAGTGAGATTGCTAATGGTGTCTGCAATTAGGGCAAACAAAGTTGCTTTGCCATTAAGCCTATGAGATAATATTGAATATGTAACAATGCAATCTGGGGATAGATGTGGTTTTTAAAAAACCCTTGTTTTATACCTTTTCTGAAAGATGTTTTTAATGAGGGCTTAAATCTATGTATTAAAATGCACTCTTCTGGAATTGTGTGTAATTTATACTTAATTGTGTATAATTGTATTAATGCTGTTTCATAAGGTCTGGGTCCCACATTGTTCATTTCAAACCTGAGTTTACCTTGCTGGTATTCCAGGTGGTTTTCTTGTTTATTTTTTGCAATACTGGACTGTTCCATTTTTGTTTTCAAAATAAAACCCTGCCCTGAACCACTTGGTACAGTTTCTAAGGACTATAAATTTCCGGCTCCTGTGTGCTGCATGCCTATATGCATTTGCGAACAACATTCATAAAATAAACTTTTCTGTGCTATCATTTCATTATAGGAAGGGAATTTGTGTAAGCAATCAGTATTTGAAACTTTTAATTAGGTGTTTATGACCCTTCAAACAAATGACAAGCATAATATTTCTGAAATCAACTGACATGAAAATAAGTTATAATACAAAATTGTAATTTAAATCTGCTTGCACAGATTTAACAGTACAAAATGGTCTTTTTTTTTTTTTTAAACCAAAAATATTTTAAACTCAGCATTCACCAAACCATGTCCAGCCCTACTGCAATCAACATAGGACAGTTTTAAACCTGGAATTAATTAATTAAAACATTCCACTACTTTGTTTTAGCCAGGTCTTTTAATTGTTTAATTGGACCTAGGTGTTCAATTCAGTAATTAAGGACCTGGTTTGGAAAAGCTCCTGGATTGGAGCATGCTGAAAGATCAATGATTTAGTACTGATAGTAATATGTGTTTGTTTCATTTAGCTGCTTTCTGATTAGAACAGGTGTGAATGAGAGGCTGTGTACTGTTACAATCTGGAGAGACTGAAAATGAACCTATGGGGGGTTTTGAACTATTTATTCAGGTAGACCATCCCAAACAACTAATATGGAGTGCTTATTAATACTGTTTCCCATAGCTATAATAATACTTGTTTTACTCTTTCAGTACCAAGTATTACTAGCAAATAGCATCAAGTATCAGTGAGTACTTCAAATAAATACAACAGAGCTCACAAAACAACTGGTATCCCGAGACTCCATCAGAAAACCAATTCCACTGTAAACACTGCCGAGAGACAGTTAAAATAAACACACAATTAAGGATCATGCACGTTGTACGTCTGCTTGAGGACTATCCCTAATACTTTAACACGCTTGTTTTTACAGTAAAAACAACAAGAAAATGGTTCTCCTTGTGGGTGACAGAGCTTCTCTTGCGGTATAAAAATATGTTTAATGTGTTTGCAATCTTTGTACGACTCATCTGCTTTAAATGCAGTACTGTAAAAGATCCTAGGGTCCTACATTTTTAGTTTGTATCATGTCATGATTTTGTGACACAGACATCTGGATTCTCAGGCTGTATGCAGGCAGTGGATAGAGTTTTATGGGGTCATACTTTAATTTAAGAATCCATAAACAAGTGATTAAAGGTAGAGACTGTTATTAACAAGAAATCAGTTTATTATAATAAAGATTGAATTACGCCCTTCAGGAAGATGTTTTTGTGATTTGCTATAAAGTACCATAGGTGCATATCTTAAAAATCACTGAGATTTTATATAAATATATTTATAAATTCATTGAACCCTTCTTGTTGCTACTTTGTGAACTAAACAGTCTCCTCACTGCAGTTTAATCAGTTTATGTGTGATGTTTTCATTATATTTGTGTTATTTTACAACTAACACCGGAACAACTGATGTTTTTAACGAGGCCCTTTAAGCTAACAATCTATATGTAAAATCGTTTTTTAACACCATGAGGAGCTCTGCGGCATTAATAAACATGTCACAACATGTCCGGTTGAAATAATGCGTTGAAGTATAGGAGAGTATGTCGGGTCTGTAAGCTTGTGCCAGTGAGCCTGGCTCTTTTTAATAAGCGTTTATATCTGGGGATGAAGAGCACAAGGCTTCTCTCCCTAGTCTGAAGATTGTTCATGCTCCCGATGTCATTTTATGAAATAACCAAATTAATATTTGCAATAAAATGGAAATTGGTGAAATATTCATGGATAGTCATTCAGCATTTAAAAAAAAAGTAATATTGTGCATACTGCAACCACAGAAAGAAATGATTAAATGTGTATTTTATTCATTTTAACGTTAACTTCCTTTAAATATTTCTTTATGTTTTATTTTGTTCTAAAGCACATGTGATATACACAAAGACTGGTGTCAATTTTGTTAAAATGTTTGAAAAGGAGCAATCCCTGTAGAATGAGTCGTGATGGACTCTTAACAGCGCTACAGTCAAAAACACATTTACCTTTGATGCTGTATTTTCACAAATGCTCATGATGCAGTACAATAAGCCTGCTATCAAAGCAGCTGTTCTGAAGCTTCTTACATTTTTCAGCAACTGCAATCCAGGCTTGATATTACTTTCACATAGCCTCTAGCATACAATAATGTGTTACTCCTTTCAAGGTGGTCAGTACTGGCACATCAATAAGCTTTTTTTTTTTATAACATTGGTGCTGTATATCATTTGGTGACATAGTAAGGGTTACTAAGCAATAGTGGGAGCTATAATGCATTATGTAGATTGGATTTCAGTTGCAGTAGCTCTCACAGATGAACAAAAACAAAACTCCTAATATTTCATATAGCAACATTTTATCAAGGATGTAGAGCTACTATACTTCTCTCTGTACTCTTCTAATGAGGAAAATGGATGACAAGTGGAAAATTACGCAAATGGGTTGTATGTGAATATTGGTTTCGTACTTATTACAGTGGAATGTTAACACTGGCAAGCAAGTTGTTGTTTACTTCACTAAGAAAGGCTCTGGAAAAATTTAAGGCTTCATTTATGACACAGGCTGAACGCGTCTGCAATGCTTCTGTGCACAAACTAACCCATGTTTTTTTTTTTAACTCCTCATGTTCTGCACAGTGTAAAGCTTTTATGTGCCATTCGGAGACTTGCAGCAATAAGGAAACAGCAACCTGAAGCTTAAAGATAATAGTCCAATCTTTTAGTGACACTTGGTTTATGTGTAGGAACTCCTGGATTTGCGGGTGTACCTGGGGTCTTTTCCACTAGATACATTTCTAACCTTCCATTTACAATGAATGATTGGCCAGTGTAATATCCACAGTAAGAGAGTGAAACAAACATGTGTGTGAGCTGACAATGGACAAAATAGATCTGTTCTTTGTTATAGGCAATTAGATAAAGCAAAGCCTTGGTGTTTGTGTAAGTTTGTATTTATTTATTTATTTATTTTGGTCCTGTCAGAGCTGACAGCTTTGGCTGCTGAAGGAAGTGACATGTGAAGATGCTAACAGCATTTGAAAGAATTGAGTGGTTGCCGTAGGAGAATGAGCTCCCTGTAGAGGCCATCTTACTTATGGGGTCTGGAGGTGTCATTTCCTCCACTATTCAACGTGGTTCACTGGGACTTCTCAGCACTGGTAATAATCCTTGTCTGATAAGACATAAAAAAGTAAACTGCAGCAGTGGGAAAAGATGTTAAATCAATAAAAGATATAGTGAAAATTGAGTTGTATTGTATCCCTTTTCGTCCTATTGGCGTGTCATTTGACAGATCTTCACACTCCACTATGAACTCAAAAGACTGTAACAAGCATTTATAGCACCCCGGGGTGGTGTACTAAGCATCTTTACAATAAGAGCTCTTCATTTTACCTCAAATTAAAATACTAAAGCCAGTCAGACATGAACATCACATGACAACAAAACAAAACACAGCAGTTACAGTGAACCTAAACTGCCATCAGTGTTTGTCATTAGTACAGGTTACTGCATCGTCACTCCAGACTCACTCTAACCAGACAACAGAAACATAACCAACAGCATCCTGTATCGTGGGTGTGTGAATATCTTGTTTGAAGATTAAGTACCCTATAAAAATAAGGTCACACTTTATTTTAAGGGCTGCCTATGAACTATTAATAGAGCACTATGTTTTTCGCAAATACGAAATAGCACGAAATAAAACGAAATGCAACATATAAAACACAATAAAACAAAAAATCATTATAAAGCAAATATAGAATGACATTTTATAAGTTTATACAATACTTTAAATAATTACTTGCAATCGTAGTTGTCAAGGCTCAGCCGTTACCATAGACACGGATGGAAGAGAAGAGATGTTTGTTTATAAAATGCCTAAATCGCGCATAACAATTAAACAGCGCTGCAAAGAATTTCTCCTGACTTCTCTTAGCCAACTGTTTAATTGGGCATCAGTGGATAAGAATATTTTGTAGGAATGTATTGTGAACCTGCCACTGGTGAGGGAAGTGGAAATACATTATTGTGTGATGTGGTACCTGAAACTAAACGACAGTGTGAAAGATGCAGTTAACAATAACTTTGACGGCTCTGTAGATATTATTGGCATGCTGTTTGGGCTCAGGTGTCAGAATGACAGATTATTCAATAGCATGATTTCTTGTCTCATGTACCCTGTGGTTTCCATTTGAAAGTGAACTGAATTCACTGTTTGTAAATGACAGATGACAAACCATGAAAAAAGAAAATGTAGAGTTCTGTTGTATGCTTGCGTTTAATTCTTAATTTGAATATTTATGCTATTTTTGAGTTAATGCTGATATGTACAACATTCTAAAATAATCATTTTTTTTGTGTTTGTTGATTTAATATCTTTCATGCTGATTTGATTTCCATTTGCAGCAATACAAGTATTTTTTGTGTTATCTTATTGCATTATATATAGAGAGGGCATGGGCAGTATTTACTCCCAATAGGCAGTTAATTAAAAATAGTGGGGGACTTCACATATGTTACTGTTAATGAGAAATTATGGTAACTAAATTATTTTTCTGAGCTAGGTCTGTTTATGTCAAAATGATAATAAAAAAAAAATGATAATATTTAATAAAAAATATGTATACAGTTAAAATACAGGCTTGTCTGCATTTGTGGTGACAGAGCTTTTAACCTCATCTCACCTACAGAATCCATAACGGCAGAGCTTCCCTCAACACTGCCAGTTACGTTAGTTTAGAAATATCTTAATGCACAACCATTAGCTCAAAATGAACAACGCTAACAGTTAATGAATTAAAATAAAAATGTGACCAAAAACAGTTTAAAAAGATTATTACCTAATGACCATGTGTATATCAGCTGCAGTCACCACAAACTGATATGAAAATGTAATGTAAAATAAATCATTGTAAGATAATGCCATAGAAAATATGATAGGCATCTTGAATGTTTGATATAATAGTGCTTTTTAAAGCTCAGTCTAAAAAACAAAAAAAGAAGGCAAAATATAAAAAATATAGTTCTTGTTTTTCAAATGTATTTCTTACTACTCTCGCTAGGACCATGGTACCTCAGTCACAAGTCACTCAGGGATTAATCAAACTTGATCACTTCCTTCACACTTGTATTGCAAGTCTTAACAATTGAACAATGCATCATTTGATTAAAAGCTTTTTCACTGTATAATTAAAAAAAAAAAAAAAAAAAAAAAGCAACTGCCAAAAAGGCATTGAAATGGCTAGAAAGTGCCGGGAAGATAATTATAAAACTCATCAAGTGCCTAACATTCTCACATTGTTTATTGCACAAATTCAGTGTATGACTGAAGCACAGCGGAATGGATTCACAGTTTAAATGAAACTGACAGTGTCACATTCTTCTGACACCAGCCTCCTGTGTGTGTGTGTGTGTGTGTGTATGTGTATATATATATATATATATATATATATATATATATATATATATATATATATATATATATATATATATATATAGTGCTGTGGGTTCCTGTGGCACATTAATACTCTGGCCCTGTCTCCTAAGTTCTACTTTTCATTTCAGAAAAGAGCAAAGAAAGGGGGATAAGAACTAGGTTTTTTAAATGGATTTCATAATGAGCATTTGGAATTGTAATCACTTTGTGACCTTGTTATAATTCACACACAGTGCACTGTTACTTAACACAATTTACACAAAGTAGTTATTCTACCCAACAGGTAGCCTTTCCATCCTATTATTTTCATTAAATGTCTCTAAATGGCTACAGTGCATGTATGGCTTTTCTAAAAACGTGCTTGTGCCATTTAGGCTGACCCTTTTTGAGGCAACGAATGGCGCCATTTACCAGAAACTTTTGTAATAATAATCCAACATTTAAATAGGGCTTTAGATATATGTATAAAGTGCTTTACACAGCAATAAAGTGACTGTAGCAAGCATTTATGGTGAAGGACTGTATATCAGCAATAACATTTCCACTTTACTATGTTGTTTCTTGATGCTCAAGGCAGAAAAGATAGGATGTCTTGAAATCTGACAATGAGTGGAGGATGAATGGATGGAGGAGTAAAAGAAAACTCCAGCTCATGAAAGTCAGAGGGAAAGGGTTGGATTGTAGTAGACATCTAGCAGCAGTAAGATGTTAGTATCAGACCCAGCCCCAGCATGCTGCCAGTGTAACAAGAGATGTTGTTGGCAGCACAATGCAAGGGAAGCTGTGGCATAAGCAAGAAGCAGGCATATAGAATGACATCAGTGGTTGGGGGCCCCCATGGGAAGGGTCCAGCCGCAGGCGTTGATTGGCGAGGTAACGTTAACGACAAATGACTTGTAAGGTTGTGTTCAACAGTGCATGACAAGAGGAGCACGGGACCCAACAGGTTCAAGTGGAAGCAAAAAAGTTGATTCCGTTAAGATTGTGTCAGGTGACTTAATGCAGGAGGACATGAGAGCTGTACGTAATGGGGCGTGTTGGGTTCTGTGGTGAAGAGAACAAGGAAGAAAGTATTGGAGAGAACTGGAAGCTAAGAAATCAACAACATACAAGCTTTTAAATACGGGTTTCCTTTTTTTCTCTTCACAAATTGGATTGCGTGAGGATTTGATTAGATTAACGGACAGGAAGAATAATACAAGAGAGAGAGCTTTTTTGAAAGGGACATAAAATAAGTGGTGACAGTTCAGCATTTTGAATGTGTAAAAAAGTCAGCATTTAATTCAGAAATTATTGTTAGGTTATAAGGCTGCAGACTTAAGTGTTCTCCACAGATGATCTTATGATACACAAAATATGAGGAAGAATACGCAAAAGCAATACAAATACTGTTTGAATTAAGCACCTTAGGTAAACTGTTTTCCTTTTTAAAGGGGTTTTTCCCCATGATATATATATATATATATATATATATATATATATATATATATATATATATATATATATATATATATATATACTGGTAACTTGGCTATAATGAAGGGTATCAGACTGACATTTCTTAGCAACCTTAAGAGGCTTATGTTAGGAAGATTGTTCAGAGTAACATAATCTAGGTTTTGTCGACAGTTGAATTATGGGGACAGTTTCCTGAGTTAGCGTAAGCGTCACATTTATATTTGTTCAGAAGTAGCTGAAATAACTACCATAATAAATAGACAGGAGTACTGTAACCAGGGGCGATCAGGTTTACACTGTTACAATTGTTTCCTTTGTTTTCTATATTTTACTTTAATATTTGACCATGAATTGCTAGAAATTGAAATTATTAAGACAGTAGCATGCACAGTAGTTATAAACTAACATACTTCAGCCAGCCAGCATTTAAAAATAAACAAGTGTGTCGTTTTCAAAACATGATCAAAGTGACAGAAACTAAACAGTTGTCGATCACTGTTAAGGAAATAATTGCTCTCACCTTGATCATCCGTCATAGTTGCAGTTTCAAGGATGAAATATTAAATGCAATATTAAAGCTTTGGAGCTTGTTCGCGGCTGACAATGTTATTGAAGGAACGTAAAAACAAATGGTATTTTTGTTTTCTGATCATAGTATGGTTTTGACAGTAGAATATTTAATTTCTCTCATTCCATTTCCCATTGCATCGGTTTAGAAATTGGAGTATAGAACAATACACAATATCATTCTGAAGGTGCAACGGTGCCCCCTGTGGTTTACAGACACAGAACTTTAGGAATTATTCAGTCAAAGATAAGAAGGCGTAGGTCTGAGGCAGTGGTCTTCAGCCCCGGTCCTGACGAGCTACTGGGTCTGCTGGTTTTCATTTCAACCAAGTTCTCAGTTATTTAATTGCACCAATTATTGTCTCAATTAGTCAAGATTAAGAGGTGTTCCAGATCTTTAGCCACCAATAACACCTGCAGGATAGGGGATGTCCAGGACCAGGGTCGGAGACCACTGGTCTAAGGTATATGTTTATGTATAAAATGGAAAAAAGAATTCCTTGTAATATATCATTATTATTATTTTTATCTCAAGGAATTTGTTTTTCCATTTTTGAGTTCTTCAACTGTTGTTTTCCTAATTCTTCAATGAATAATAGCGGTAAATAGTTTTTAATACATGCACATTTGCCTCTCAAACAATATTATTTAGATTAACACATTTTTGTTGTTTATTTAATTGAGCCCTTCGTGCCTCAGATGCAGCCTCATGTCATAAAGTGAGTCCATGCTTTTAAAGGGGAATAAGTTGAATACATTTGCAGTGCAATTATCACTTAACATTCTTAAGTTTCAACAAATGGAAAAATAGTGTGAAAAAAGTAAAAATAATAATTAAGTATCAGATAAGCATGATAAAAAGCATATACAATACAGAATCAAGCATGGTTACAAATGATACCTCACAATACCATATTAAAGAAGAGAGATGTACCACAGCAAAACTTTTTTTTTTTTTTAATAGAGAACCAAACTAAATTACCATTTTGTAAACAAATAAATAAATATACAAAAAACGTTTTTTTTTTTAATTACGCTGAAGAAGCTGGGGGCTGGATTCTTAAGGTTTTGAAGAGGCTGGGGGCAATCAATCTTTTGCTTTTTAATATTCCCTCAGAACCACAAGAAAAACACACATATTTTGCCTCTAGCATCAATTTCCACCCATTTTAAATTGAACTTCGAAGCGCCTTTGTTGGAAGAGTTCCTGCTCATCAGAGGCACATAGAGCCAGTGGAGTAGCCTGACCCACTCTGCCTTGCACTAAAGCAACAGAATGGGTCACGAGTGGGCCAATACAATAGGAAAGCCTTTCAGGGCATTTGCGTTGGAGCTTCTTGTTCTATTTTTTTTCCCCAGTTGTATAATTAAAAGTAAACAGAAAAGGTTGAGAAAAGTATTTATGCTGAAAATCATGGTCAACTCATAACTCTTTACCAGCTCATTACTAAACAGCTAGAGGCTGCTACAAATGATTGAAAAAAAGAAAACCTGTCATGATGAACTTTAGAATTCTATCTCTCATTCTCTCCCTCTCTCTTTTTCTCTCCTGGGCAAGTAATGTATGATGCCAAAGCTAATGTTCCATAATGGTTTCCTGCTGATAAAGCCTAAGCCTTTTTAGTTTCCCCCTTGGATACTCAGGGTGACAGGTTTCACAGTTAAATAGAGGATAAACCATGAATGTTGTTTACTGTTGTTCTACTGAGTGAAATAACCACAGCACTCTAGTGCAGGGGTGTCCAAGCACAGTCCTGGAGGGCCATTCCACTCCAGGTTTAACAGGTAAAATGATTTAATGACCTACTTCAGGGTCTGCATGGAGTTAATTGGTTCAATAAAACAATTCAGAATAGTACTGGAACAAAGACCAGGAGTGGAAGGGCCTTCTTTGGCCACCCCTGATCTACTGTATGAAAGTGATGAGTATTACAAGTACAACGTACTTCATGGAAAATAAAATATGTATATAACTAAATTAAAAAGATAAGGGTTGGCAGAATTTGGAACTGTGCAATTTGCCCCCAGTCATCAGTCATTTTAACTGAATGCAAGACAGATTCCAAATGAGATCTGGATTAAGAAGAAGAAAAGAAAATCTCTCTGCAATGTTGAATACAAAAACTGTTGGATTCAATGTGCAATCCCCGAAGACTTGTATAAACATGAATTGCCTACAGATAAAATAAACATATTGTTAACTATTAAAGGGAATATTTTCAAAAAACTTTATAGTTCAATCCGTTGATGAAAAAGAGTGTCCGCTCTGAGGGAATTACTACACAAAACCCTTCCACTCCAAGAAGGTGCTTGTAACGGCATTGTCCACCAAAAGCCATTTGAAAAGTCCCTGTGAAGAAGCAGGAGTCTCTGTGAGAATGCCGGGACTACGGGAGCTTAAAAGTAATTCAGTTTAGGGGATGTTGACCCCAACAGTATAAAGAGGGTTTGCACAGAGTAGCAGGTTCCTGCAGGGAACTCCAGGACAGTGCTGAACGCTTATAACTGTTAATTAAGATAATACAGTCTGGGAGAGGCTGTGGCAGGGCTGAGGCCTGCCCCTTGATTTTCTGTAATAAAAATTTATAATTTTCTAAATCATGTGCTAGATATGGCATGGCAGGGAGATTAATTCATGTGCTAGATATGGCATGGCAGGAAGATTAATCCTTTTAATATCGATTCATTTGTGTTTTAGAGTCGATTTAAAAAACTTGACTTGCCTTAGGGTCCAGGAATTATGGGGTCACTTGGCAACCCTAATCCCTCCCCAGTTTATTTAGGGGGTGGTAGGGAGACGGTCCCTGAAGCAGAGCCTCCCTTTTAGTGGGAGTAGCATTGAGCCATTGGATGGCAAACTTTGGTTTTAGTTGTTTTGCCCACTGTGTTTTGTGTTGTGTTTTTGTATTATGTACACATGTGTGCATGTCATCCCGCAGTAGGGATACCATTGCTGGTACCCTAGTGGTGGCCACTGACCACTGCAACTGCCTGTTTGTTAATAAAACCTGGATGGCTGAGCAGCATGTGAACTGCAATCCTCTGTGTCTCTCTACATATCTCAGTGGATACCCGCACCATGATCCCCTGTTACAGAGGTATAAAACAGTAAGGTTTATCAGAGCATGTTATTAATTATCCCTGTTACCGTGACTTGTGGCTTCATAAAGAGGGTCTTCACCCACCAGAAAAGTTAATCCACGCTGCTTTGAAGCATTAAAATCACTCAAATTAGTGCCAGAAAACAAAAAGTCAAAGAGCAAATAATCTCTCTGCACTATCTCTCACAAGGATAATGACTGTCTTCATTATCCAAAATATCTTATCCTTGGCAGCCTCAAAAATAATGGCATGACTGATCTGATCTCCCCATGCCTGAGGAAGACAGAGAATTGCAGCACTTCTGTACTCAGTGTGTATGAATAGACTGTGCTGCTCCCCTGAGACACTTCACTCGCCTACTAGTTTGTTCCACCATTATGGGATTAGTCATGAGATGACTTTCATCCTGAGACATGGGGTATACCAGGCAACCCTCTCTGATAACACCAGCTCTGCTGATTTCTCTCTTTTCAAGCAGGTTCCTACTGCTCCCTGCTGGAGAAATGGCTACCTGCACCTTAACAATCTCATACACATTGCTCACATCATACACAGCATACTGTACATTAGTCCATCCTAAATGTAGGATAAGGACTTATTACTACTTGCCATGGATGCTTCCACAAAGATGATAACTATGACTTTTAAAGCTTTTTACTGCAATGTGCAAATTACTTGGTAGAAAGTAACACTGCAGCGATTCATTTTTAAGGTCTTTTAAGTACAATTATTTATTTTGTATTACAGAACTTGAAATAGTGTTTCTTTTAAATAAATGAATATGTTAATTTACAATTTTTACACCTTGCTGTGGGGTGGTTGACTATTTTTAGAAGTAACCTTAATTATGAAATCATGGTGTGATTAAACAGCATTAAAAAAATACATAGCAATTGTTAATGGGGATTTAAACAGGGAGGCCCAGGGAGACAGAGTTTTGGAGTAAAATTGCAACTTACAGCCAAACATATGGAAACTTCAAGAGGTTAAAACCCTATTGATCTGGCATCTGTTACAGGAAAAGTGCCAGGTATTTTCCGAGTTGAGCTGAAAGAGGACAGGATGGCATTAAGGAGACCATTCCCTGTGGAAATTGATGCTTTAATATATACTTATAAAATAAGTACAGTGCTTCATACAGCCTGTGGAGATACATCAGAGTAGATAGTAAGAAGAGAGCCCTGTCAGCTGTATCTAATGCATTTCCAGTGTCTGTAATGGTAGGGCAGAGGTCACTCAGCAGTGGAAAAAGCTACATTAATGTATGACTACAAACCGAAGCAAGTACTGCACAATGCCACCACAGCAATGCAAATTATACAGTGACCATAAACTATAGCACTGCCAAAGTAATGAAGTCAGTTGTGCTTTTTATGTGAGATTATAGACTGAAAGAACATCAAAACTCATGCTTGTAATGAAACCATACAGGGAAATGCTTTGTCATACACTATATACACCCTAGAAATACTGACTGTAGTTGAGGGCTATGGAGAAGCTCTATCCCTAGCGCTGAAAGCCAGGGGGTCTGCCACTTTGCTCTCTTACCTGAAGGTCAATAATATCTACTGCAGCCTTATCTGTTTATATAAATCACTAAAGAGAAAGCAAACTCTCGGCAGGCAAGTTTCAGTTTAACCTTCAGATTGCCAACTTGAGAACATTTATCCTTCAAGTGCAGGTGTTCCAAAGCATATTTATTTGACATGTTTTAATAACCTTCTCCTTACTTTCCACACTCTAGTCAGACATGCAGTTTTGCAGTTCTCTGTGTTTGTTCTACAGCCGGTTCTGGTGTAGTTATTTATTTGTCCTTTGGAGGAAAAAAAAACCCACACAATAATAAAATGGGCACTGGGCAGAATATAACACCCAGCTATATTATGACACCAAACTTGTTTTCCACAGAGGATTTTCAACCTGTTTTTGTAAGAGCTGATTGAGGAAAGTCTCAGGTACCCAAATTGACAACCAAAGCTGTACTGAGTATACATAGACAGGAATCCTCTGTGTTAAAAGACAGCACACTTGTCTACTAGTATTACTTCCAATTCTTTTCTGTACTACTTTGAATCTCTGAAGTAGATATATAGATGTACAGTGTAGATAGACATATAGACTTTATTGAACCGAAAAGTTCCTATTTAAAAAAAAATAAGCACATAGTATTCTGTAACAATTCCAAGCAAGGCAAATGGAGGATGCTTCAGAGAAAATATGGGCTATGACCCATAATTAGTAGCATATTTTATGCATTATGTTAATATATATGTAAATGGAAATGTAAGTCTATTTATTGGATTTACTGTATGTGTGAGAAGTAGGTCTCCACTTGCTACATCAGAAATGTCTAAATGTTTAAATATAATTGGAAAACAGAAAGTTAATTATAACTGGATCATTATAACATAAATATAAATTATTTTAGACTACTAATGTATGCAGTTACTAATACAAGGTTTTTTTGTTTGTTTGTTTTTTTATAGTGTGGCCAATTATTTTAGCCCAAAATAGGAATATCCAATACTTTTTTCTCTTTACCAAAGCAATTCCCCACATGGCTCAGGATATCCGAAGGTTCAGTGTGCATCTCCTATCCCACACCAAGCCAGCTTCCTCTTCACACTCAGGAACTCCAGAGCTACTGGCCTCTAGAGGACAAAAGCCAGTCCTGCAAGGTGTCCGCTCTGAGCTCATTGGGCGTCTGGCCAGCAGGGTTCGCTGTAGCACAATGAGGAGAAACAGTTCAATTAATTTAAGCTTTTTCTCATTACAAACTTCTAAGTACATTTGAATATGGGGGGAGTGCACATGCTTATGTGAATCATATCAGTTGATTCACAATCAATTGATTACCCACAATAACAGTTCTGAAGCCAAAGAGACAACACAAATAGTTTGTTTAGGTTTTCTTTTTTTTTAATATAGTGTTTCCTGACAGACTTTCAGATAAACGAGTTTGACTATGCTGACTTATTGTAATCTGTTATGGTAAAATGCAGAAAATCTTATTTCTTCCTCAGGTATTGAATATATTGTCTGGTTTTATGAGTAATTTTCCTTCATTTCTTCTTGTCAGCTTCGTTTTGAGGAGGCAGTACGTGATATGAAGAATACTTCACAGCTTAACCCTGGTTGGGAAATTTTCCAATCGTACCTGGTATGAACCCAAATGGTGGTTGATCAATTAAAGTTGAAGTGTGCCACTCATAACTATGGAAACGTAATTTGGCTGAGGGCATGGGGGTTAAGTTTTCTTTTATTTATTCATTTACTTTTATAATAATGTTCCATGTACCATGCATTTCTTTTTAACCTTTTTTTGTTACATTGTTTATAATTTTTAATGGCTTTTCAGATGTTTATTTACATAAAGAGCAAGATTGTTGTTCATGTTGATTGGCTTTGTGTGGGCGCTTATGGTTTGAGCTTAACATATGCATCTGGAAACTCTTTGTATTGTCATTCATAAATGAACCTAGGCTACACAGAGTCAAATAACATAAGTTGAAGCAGAAATAGCGTTTCAACTCCAGAAGTGTGATTCTTATTGATAGAGCAGTTGAATTTACCCAGATAGACCAGATACTCCAAGGATTACCTAGTTTTTTTATGCCAGCTTGGTGACAAAACCGCTTTGACAAGGGAATAATAGCAGACATGTAGCTTTATTAAATCTACCAGGGACTGTTGGAACATTTTGGATATGTTACACCTCTTGGGGATAATGGATCTTAATGTAAGGTAGACACCATTAAAACCACTGAGCAGCCTGATACAACCCATATTTACAAAAGGCAGCAGCCCTGTATCCTTCTTATTTTTGTTCTTTTAGCTGGTAGCTGTTTGCTTTCCATTGTTGTGCCCTGGCTTTCTGCACTAAAGAAATTGCCTTTTCTGGGTTAGCCTCTTTCCTTCATGCAGTAATATGCTCAATTTTGTTTCAGAGGCCCAAGGGGCTTAAGCTAATAGATGCTGCCTTGTGGAGTAAGGTTTACAGTGCCGTATTGATGTTGCTAGGGACTCGGCTGGAAAGAAGCTATTTACTTTATTATCCCCTCAAGTCGTAACACGTAGCACAACAAAAACTTTTAATACCTGCAAAATGAAGAAAGCCATGCAGATTATTGGTATGGTCACTGGAGGTGAGCTCAGACACTTACAGTAGTCATTATCTGACCCGAGGAACTAGTCCTTGCCTCCTGTCCCTAATATATATATATATATATATATATATATATATATATATATTTTTTTTTTTTTAATGTTTTTTATGTTGGATTTATCTGAGACTGCTCCAATTTTACTCAGATTAAATGTTTATAATTATGGATATCCCTCAGTTCCCCACAGCAGAAATTACTTCAAATTGTATTGGTGTTATGGGCAGTCTTGTGGGCAACACCATTACAGATTCTGGCCTGTGCCAATGTGGTGAGGTTTAAAGTCAGTCTGTTTTGTGCAATGGTGCATGTTTGTGGTGTATAGAATGTATAGTATGTGGTAGTTTTCACCCAGACATGTTACATTAGTGTCCCTAAGAAAATACAGTCACTTGAAAACTGGATTTTTAATTTTTTTATTTTTTCAATTGTATGGAATGAGTTTTTGAGATCCATTTCAAAGTTACTGCCAATCTAAGTTTAAGGAGAGAACACTTTTCAAAGCATACAGTACATAACTTAAAAGTGACATGCAACACTGTCAAGTCTGAAAAGAAAATGGTCAAGAAATGATAGCAGGCAGAATGTGACTTCATTCAGCATGCAGAGTATAACAGCTGTTGACTGGATTTCTAAAAATGTAGCAGTCCATATGACTTAGAACATTTCTAAGAGCAGATTCTGCATGATGTTGATTAGTTGCAAGCCATACTATTAACTAGATATCTGTTATACATGGCCAGAACTGTTTCAATGCCTAATCATCACAGAGTACAGTGTCTTTAGCTTTTCGAAGTGGACAAATGCTTACAGAAAAACTAGCAATCTGTTTAACTATTCAGTTTGTTAATCATTTTCAACAATCAGTTTATCTAAATGGTTTCATACTTTTATGACTATTTGAATCCTATTTAATGCTAGACATGTTAGATTCCCCAGTTCAATAACATTCAATTCCCCATCTTGTGTATTTTAATAGACATTTCTACTTAAACTGCAGTGGTTCTGCTGAAGATAGCTGACACAGTGTAATGATTCAATCTTCCCATTAAATAAGATCAAAATCTGCTCAGAAGCTGTTTTTATTCTCAAAAGCTGGGCATCGATTTTTCAAGAATATTTTTGCTTTGTAATACCAACAATTTTATTTTCACGGAATATGTTCTAGATTTGACTGTAAATTTAATCGCATCGGAAGACAATTTTGAGTGTCAAGGATCCTAACCTTACTGTTAAGCCTTCATTGTCATTAAAAACATCTTCATTGAAAACTTATTAAAAACAACACCAATAATTTTGGGGGGAGGGGGGGTTGCCTTGGCACCACAAATGGGATTTAATGATTAACAAAGAATAAGTACTCATCCTAGGTGAAAAGTAAAGGTTTCTGGAGTCCCTGCATATCAAAAACATCTCTGAAAGGCTCTCTTAAGATGTGCAGCCACCTGTAACTCTATGTGCCCTGTCTGTCTCACAAGCCACACAATTTAGAATAACCATTTATTAACAGTGCAAAGATGTTGCCCTCAGTCGCTCAGAGATGTCACTTGCATCGCCACGCTCCAGTGCTGCTGTGGCACCTCCATTCTCAGCTCCTGAATTTTAATACAGGGCTATCATATGAGCCTGGGGGAAGAAAGAAGAAAATAAAGTCATATTTTTCTTTCAAAGTGCTGAATACCGATAATCTGCATTCTCCGAGGCCAGCTGACATTTCTCATCGAGGTGTCAGGATGCATTAATTTCTCTAGCAAGGCGGCAGCCCAATAATTTGTTTAGAGAGATACAAATCTGGACAGAAATAAGAGGGGTATGATTCTCGCATCCTTTAATCAGGGTAGAAAATGTCGGATCTGGAAGCAGTTTGGTTCCATTTGTATTTTCACCCATTCATCTAAATGAAAACATTAGAGTTTAATTTAAATGTCAATCAACTCTTCTTTGCACTGAGAGATCATTTTCTTAGCAGGGAGTGAAAGACACTTTATTCATCTAGATGTTTTCAAAAGGCCAATCACCCAGTACATGTAGTATCTGAAAAGCTTTTATTTTTATAAATACCATCTTTTATTGGTGACCAGGTTAATGCCTGAGATCTCACCATTCAAAAACTATAACAATGCCCAGTGAAGAAAAACTTATACAGTAATACATTATAAAAGAAAATAAATTATCATTGTAATTCTGTTCATGAATAATAAATAAAATACGAGAATAAAAAATCCATACTGTTTGTAATAAACAAGATACACATGTATACATGTGTGATATTATAATAATCTATAATTGCTTTTTAATAATAGGCAACACCTAAAACATTCTGCCGAGTCTAGCCTGGGAATTTCTGTACTGGGCTGCTCTCTCGAATTGTGGTTTAGAGAACATTTTTATTATTATTATTTCAGATAAAATAACCAACTCTGCTTGGGGGACTTCAGAATTGATAGAGCACTATAGGTTAGCTTGCTTGCTGGAAGTTCTGAAGACGTGTGAAAAAGCTCTTCCCACACATTTAGGTAAATACTGTTTATTAATACCACTACCCCTGCCACCCAACTACTCCTAACCATCTACATCTCATAACACATTTAGATCCTCAAGGACATTATCCCATTTGAGGTGAATCATGAATGCATATGTATATTTATGAGGACATTTAAAACCAATGTTTCTTTAAATTACAGTTCATAATTTTTATGGTAGTATGTAGTTTGCAAGAAACCTGTTCAGATTTATTTACTCAGTAATACTTGGAATTAATTTCTCGTTGGAGCGAGATGTACATGTATGCTAAATAAATCTTATTCCACAGCTGATACCCAATGATTTGGAGCCAAATTGGGATGTAATAACATAGCTTTAGTGCATCCGTAATAACACTGAAGCTCTATATATTTTCTGGCATACTTTATCCTCAAAGTCTTCTAATCACATCGAGACAAATTTCTAGCAGAGACTAATTGTACTTTTAATTTTAAATGTTTTACCATCTAGCTTTATAGTCAGTTACCTCCACTAATGTATTCTTCTTGTTGTTTAGAATCATTTTTTTCAGTCGTCATGATAAAAACCCTGACGTCAAAAGCCTCTATAAACCTTTGTCATGTCTTCACCCTGGTAGACCAGAGTGTGGGCATCCATCTGCCATCCCTTGCAATCCCCTGCCCCCAGATGATGTAACAAATGCCACATGTGTTCTTTGAGGAGACTTGTTTCAGTTCTATAAAGGCCATAGGGGTAACTACTGATTTTTAAAGGGTCACAAAGGTCATGACAAACAGAAAATAACATGCAAAGTTAACCCAGACAGAAAGATGAATGGGATATTTGACACCCATGCCAAGTGGGGTTTTAGGTTTACACTTTTAAAAACTCATTTTGTGGTTCTTTTTTGGCAATATATTCTATGAATAAACCCTGATTCCTAATGTGAAGAACCTTTTTCATTACCAGGAAAATGCAGTGGCTGGTCACCAAGAGTGCCTGACAGTTGTTAACAGCCTGGTCTCTCTTTAATTTGATAAGGCTGTGTGTAGTTTAATTTTAATATGAAAAGAATCTGCATTGCTTAATTTCCTGCTGGACAATGAAAGTGCATTCTATTGGGGTCATTTGTTTACACTTCATTTGCTTTTCAATTCCCTGCCATTTGCAGATGGTAATTTTCTAATTGGCTGATCTGGCCTGCTCCTTATAACTCGCGTCACTGTCTATTAGCATCTGGTAGCAGTCACTGTGTACTCACAGTTTTTTTTTTTTTTTAATGGAATGCAAATCAACTCTTTGATATATAGCATTCTACTCAAAGCAGTATGTAATTGGCATAGCAGAATATATTATATATGACTACAGTTTAGATGAGTTACATTTTAAGCAGTGAAGCATAAATTATACCCAGATCTTGAGTATAACTTATCCACCTTCAGCCAGCAAGCTTTTATCAGATGGCATCAACTGAATCTAACTTAAAATCTGAGCAAGTGCTGGTGTCTTCATTTTGACTTGCCTTAATGAAAGCTTAGCTTACATCAATGGACATCATGTACTGAATAAAGACATGATTGATCCAAATGTATTTTATTATCCACCAAAACTAACCAATCAATACTTTGTACGAAGCAAACATATTAAAACTTCTCCATATTATAAGCCAGTGAAAGCCCAACAACTTATAAAGAAGACATTAATAGTAAGAAATAAAATGAAAAGCTAACAAATGCATCATTGTATTCTGAAACAAAAAAGAGAGACTTTTGAGATCTATGTATTTAAGGGTAAAAAAAATGCTGTGCTGCTGCAGTCCCTCTATTCCACACTCAGCTGCCATCTGCAGAATAGAAATATTACTGCATCGGCTGCAGTATTCATAATTGTAATAAAGCCAATAAATACAATATTGTAGTCATGGAATTGTTCAAATGACCATTGAAATTAGAAAATCTTTCTCTATTTACTGTAGCTAGTAAAAGTGAACTGCGCACAAGTAGATTATTTGCTTATAGATGCAGGTATTCAGTGTTACTTTACATGGTGTTTTGGCTTTCTAAGTACTGTAGCATTTCATTTGACTGTGTTTCCAGTGTTTCCTATGTGCAGTTCTAACTTTATGCTAAAACATTGTGACTGCTGGCCTTAAAGGGTACCTAAGGACCTTTTTTTTTTTTTTTTTTATTGTGTTACATGTTCTCATGTGTTGCTACAACTGGTTATGTAAGGTGTGTCTATTGTTTACATTTTTTTTTTTTTTTTTTTTTTTTTTTTTTTACATTTGACCACTTTTTTAAACTTTGAAATTGCATTCCCTGCCTCAAGATGACTTCCGATATACCTGCATGGACCTCTCAGAACTACATTTCCCATCATCCTCCTGCTCACTGGTAAATCCAAACAGTTGTAGGGAACATGTAATACAATAAAATAAAAAGGTCTTTATCTACCCTTTAAAATGATTAAAATATCGTCAGGAGGCACATTGTGTTTGGAATCTGTATAAAACAGAAGCTGAAATAACAGCACCTGACAGCAGATGGTAGCAGTATATTAGATTTTAGGTTAGTGTTTATAGTGTTTACAGTATTGTATAATATTTTACATAAAATTTTACACAAGTGTAACAGTCAGGTGTGTTCATGTGTTCTGTGTGCAAAGTGTTTCCAAAACAAAGGTTATGGGATATATATATATATCATTAATAATATATACATATTATGACATATTATATTATAATTATATATATATAATACTATATTATCATGTATACAAACAATGTTAAAGATGACGAAAAAATAAGAAAAGAAAAAATCCATAAAAGGTATTTTATTAAATGTAAAAACAATGCTATGTGTTTGTTTACAGCTTTCCTAGGTTTTTCATTTTTACAATGTGTTGTACATTTGCAGAAAGATATTTTGATGACCTCTCCAAAGGCTATTTTAATCCATGCAATATTTAGTACTGCATTATAGTTACATACCCTAACAGGAATATTTGTTGTCAACACTTCTTTTATCAGGTTATTAGGGAACACCTCTTAAAGTCAACCCCACTTATTGTCATCCTTTAAGCTCAGTCCCTTTATTGCTATTACATGGGAAAACAGTTAAATGAAAACCAATACTTATTTTACAAAATACCAGAAAACAAAACACAGTATTAGCACAGATTTACAGTTTGTAAAAGGAAAAGTGCCATTTATAGCACATACTTTGTTATGTAAATGGACTGCTCCTAACATGAATGGTTAATTCTGCAAATGTTACCTATGATATGAATGCTGCAATATAAAAGTTGCATCTCCCTGTTTCAAGACTTTAACAGAGATTTCTCAGTTGGCAGGTTCTTCTGTAGCTAACAGTGCATGTGGGTCATTTTAGAGAATAGACTTAGCTGCTCCCAAATGGAGTAATACAGGATGGTATCCATTGAGAAATTGTCATGCATCCAGAAAAATGTAAACACCTTAAGCTGAGGGGACACACTAGTCTACATGTTACCAGAAAATGTAGAACACAATCTGTTGCTTCTACAATGTTGAGTCTAGTTTCATTCTACAACTTGTAGAAACAATAGAAAGACATTTTAAGTATTTTGTTTTAAAACATACACAGAATGCTGGTGCATGCTGTTTTTTTGTTTTCTGTTTTTTCTTTTTTTTTTGCTAAAATGACAAATGTTGTTTGAATTTTCCCAAACTGTTTTTATTTAGTTTAAGCGTGAAAAATATCAGAAAAACAGCATTCAGCCTACATTACAAGACACAACAAACCTTCACCCAGCATCAACAATTAATATTAAGATTATATAAATACAATTTTTCAAGCTAATTGTGCATTATTTATGTATCTGAACCCACACCCAAAATCATGTAAACCCAGATATATTTATATTTATGAGCCCCCAAAACACCATACTACCCAATATTGAAACTGCTTGCATAAAAAAAACAACACTCACTTGATCTGTTTACTGTCACTAGAAAAGGAAAAACAATAAAAACGATAACTTTTATTAGGCTATTTATATATTAAGTAATATATATATATATATATATATATATATATATATATATATATATATATATATATATATATATATAAGACAATCAAAAATTGATCATGAGACTTTCCCTGACGAAATACCACACTGGCTTTGCCGCCATTATTTCTCAGCCTTTCTCCTGCAAGATAGCCAGTCACATGACTTTCCTCATGATTTTTCATTGGTTGACTAATCCTATGATGTAATGTTGCTTCTACAAAATCAATTCTCATTTGACAAAGTTGCTTCCAACAAAGCTGCTTGAAACTTGTAGTTTGCACGTCACTTCTACAAAAAAAAATTTCCCTTCCTACAGTTTTTTGGCAACATGTAGACTAGAGGCTTTAAAGTCTCTGTGAGATTTCTATGAGATATGTTTTCTCTCTCTATCTCTCTCTCTCTCTCTCTCCCTCTCTCTCCTTCCTGTCCATGTGTTTACAATCAGAACCACCTCTGACCTCTACAAGCAAAGAGTCTCTTGGGGATCAGACACTATTCTTGCATGGACACAAATTATTCTGAGCATTAGCCCTTGCTTTTTAAGTACTCTGACAGCTAGTCTTACCAGGATTTATTAATTCACAGTGCCCATTATTACCAGTGGCACTGTTAGGATTTTTGAATTGTATCTATTGAAAACTCACAACTCAGGAGTCACATTATACTTTTGCAGTTCCTGTTCTTGAACGGTGCTTCTAAAATCAGACCATTGGTACTTCCAGTGGAAAGATGTATTCTTGCGCTGGGAGACAAAGAGTGATGATTGTTTATAACAATGAGTGATGATTTATTTCCTTTTTTTATTTTTTAATTTAGTAGTCAATTGTTTTTATCATTATCTCTCCACTTTGGTATAGCCAATTATTTTTAGACTCACTGCTACCACCCCCGCGCTGACTCAGGAGCAGCGAAGTTGAACACACACTGTCCTCTGAAGCATGTGCCATCAGCTGAGCGCTTCTTTTACACACTGCAGGCCCACCATGCAGCCATCTCAGAGCTACAGCATCTGAAGTAAATGCAGCTTACTGGCAAGACTGCAGGTGCCTGGCCTGACCTCAGGGGTCGCTGGTGTGCGCTGAGCCGAGGATACCCTGGCCAACCTAAGTCATCTCCACCCAGGACAGCGATCAGCCAATTGTGTGCCGCCCCCTGGGAGCTCCCATCCATGTTCAGCAGCAGAATAGCCTGGACTTGAACTGGCGCCGTCCAGGCTATAGGGCGCATTCTGCACTCCACAAGGAGCACCTTTACCAGATACGCCACTCGGGAGCCCCCTACATTTCCTTTTATGCTCATTTGTTGGCATTCACTGTATCAAAAGCAACAGCAGATAAAGCTCAGTGAAAGTGCAGTTGTCTGGTACAAAAGGGCAGGGTGTTAGTTTAACTTTACTATGTGCAAACAGATGTAATGTGCTGTTTAAAATGTCTGCAGTAGACTCCACTCACCTTCATAGTGGTTTACAGCACTTAAACAGCAGCTCATCTTCAGGTGCTTTATTTATTCAATTATTTATTTATTTATTTATTTGTCTGTTTGTTTATTTACCATGACAAGATTAATTTGATAGCAAGAAAGTAGCTCAAATTGGAACAGTTCAATTCAGCATTCACCATGTTCTGGAGTTCTGTTTTAAAATAGTACATGTTCTGGCATTCTGTAATTCCAAGATTCCCTCTTAAAAGATGAATTATGTTTTTTTTTTTTTTTATTCAGTTTTTTTCTGTTCTGAGGTTCTGTATTAAGGCTCAACCATCTTCTGAGATTTGATGAGCTCAGCTCCATTCTCCTCAAAGATCCACCTGTTCTGCGCTGGCACTACCTTTGCCAGCCACACGTCCTGGCAGAAGGACAGGATCCACATTGACTTGCTACAGGAAACTGGCAGACCCCTGCAGCAAAGAGAAGACATTTAGACTTATTCAGCTAAAGCAAGTCATGAACCATTCTTAACAACCATGCATTTTTAAAATGCTGCAGCCATAATTTATAATAAATAACATTATGGGCCCTATTCACAAAGCTTTTAGTTGTAAATTATTTAATTAATGTTTTTTTTTTTTATTATCAATAAAAAAAAGGTTGATAACAACAAAGCTATTATAACACAGCACTCAAACAGGGCATACAATACATATGCTGGTAATCATGTTAAACTGATTTGATATGTTATCAATTAGAACAGACTGAAATAAAAACACATCTTTGTGAATACCATTGTACTGTATATCACACTTATAGATAGATCTGTAGAGCAGTGCCGGCTTTTGCCTCACGGTAACCCCGTGCAAAACTCGATTCTGGTGCCCATATTCCCTGTTCTTACCAGTAATATTACGCTACGATACAATGACTTTCAAACAGGGCAACAACGACACTGTTAAATGTATTGCATTTTACTACACACTCACAGAGACTGTTAGAAATGAACCTTTAGTGCTTTTGCAGCGGCAAAGTGCAATTATACCTGAACAAAAAGCATTTATGTGTTTATAGTGAGTCGAAATGAATACATTTTAAAATGTATTACTGTTTTTAGCTTAAACGTGGATTATATGATTACGAGGCACATAGTGACATAAATTTGGCACGGTTTTTAACCCTAACATGATCTGGTTTTTTTTATGGCTTGTGGCGTATCAATACAAAGAACGATAAAATGGCTAAGGCCAATCATTCTGGTCCAGACTTGAGGTGAATACAAGCTTTTTTTTATAGTAACTGAGCTACGACAATAGGTGGTCTTGGGGACCCATGCAATTGGTTGCATGTGCCTAAAACTGCTGCTGCTGTAGGACCTAAGTTACTGTGCTCCAGATAAGGGGAGTACCGTCGTAATTCCAGACTGAAAACAGCCATTTACACCCCCCCCCCCCCAAAAAAAATATTGAGGATTGGTTTACAGCCGTGGAAAAACAGATACAACCCCCGGCAAGCAAGTGTTTAGTTTCTCTGCGATGCCAGAAGCTTCTACTGGTACACTCGAGAATGACCGATTCATGTCACGACCGAGAACTGTGTAGTTTGTGTAAACATTAAAAAAACATATGATACTAACTAGATCCTCCTTCCTCTTATTACCGGTCTTTGAAAGACCTACAGCGGATAGACTACCGTTGCAACACTATAAAACTACGGATATTAATAAAAAAAAGCACGTTCTATACATGAGTAACAGCAAAATGAAAAATAACGTAGACATTAAAAATAAAGAATACAGTGGAAAATACAGGAAATCAACAGGAAATGGCTCACCGAGTGGTCTGGCCTGCGTTGTGGCTGCTGGATAACCACATAGCATTTTGAATTATCTCAAGCCAGCCATCTCAAAACTAGTCTACAGCCTGCTGAAAAAATCTTAAGATATAATTGACATGGTTCTACAGGATGTTAAAAACTACCAAAAATCAAAAACATGAAAAAAAACATGCTCATGAAAAGAACAACTGATGATTGGAAAGCCAAATTTAATTGGCTTGTTATTGATTCCAGTAGTACAGAAGATGGCAAAGAGACAGCAGAAAAGCTCAGCCCGACTATTTGAAAATATGTACTTATACTTTAATAAGCCTGTCAGTATTGTAAAAACATGTACATATACAAAAAGTGTAAAGCACAGTTATAACGTCATTATTTTGGTTTATTATGACTACATTTTCATGACTACAAATTCAGCAAATTACTCCTGTGCAAAATATCAGAAAATAATAAGTAACTGTACTAATTGTGACTTATTTTATTATAGTAAAAATGTACTATTGCAGTTCGTAAGCAATTTAAAATCACTGCTGCTGACAAATTTCTGGGAATGATAACTACTGACAAAAAAAAAATATCTGGGGCACTGCTTATGTAAGTATTGAGAAGATGGCTTGTGCATCTCCCAGTGCTTCATTAAAACTAATTGTATAAAATTAAAGCATAGCATGAGTCAGTATAACTAAATTAGCCAATTGGATTATTTAACAGTAGGTTTCTGACTTGACCAAATCAATGTAGCCAAACAGACCGAATCAGGCCGCTAATTATAGCATGTAGCTGCCCTCCCTTGGAGTCCCAGACTGCTCCAGCAAGCCTGTACGAAAGAACAAGATGGAACTGACTCAGCAGCTCATTTGAAATAAGGCACTGCCACATAATCATTGAGGAGAAGCTCGATATGCAGTATAGGGGAGTATTTATTAATTGATATATCAACATAATAAAAAAAATGGAAGAACATCTAATTGTTTCTCGAATGGTGTGGGGTGGCTCTAAATACTGTTACAGTGTTGGCTGTGCAACACACACATTCAAATGAATTTGTTTATTTATTGATTTGCATTTCTTTCCCCAAGGTACAGTACCTCTCTGTAACATGTTATCGCAGTGTCTCATTTCCACAGTGTAATCAGTGTAAAAGTCCTTGTTCAAGGATAATTGATAATAAATGAGTCAGTGAATGGCATGTGGTTTCTCTCCTGGAAGGTGTCAACAGACTGGACAGATAAAGGTGAGAGAGAAGGCCCTGCCAAAGCACAAAAACCCTTCCAACATTGAAATGAGCAAATTACTCTAACTCACAGCAACCACACCCTACGCTTTCAAATGCAAACTATCATTTCAGCTGTCTAACCCAATCAATAAAACTGTCAAGCCTTGCAAGCATGTTTTTTAGAAGTCAATTTTGTCTGCAGTCAAGAGTTCAAACACTATTTTACACACATATTTAACAAAGCACAGATTTAACAATGCATATATTGACTGTAATAAAGCCCACATTGGTCACTGAATAGGTCGTTTTTTCAAGCAAAAAGGAACAGTGTTAATATGGGTTTTATTAATAGTTACAAATCTGTTGCTTTTTCAGCCCTCTATGCAATGATTTTCCACTATACAGTAAGACTCAACTCAACAGCATATATCTCCTTGAGCGAAACTGGACTGGGTCCTGTGCTTTCCGGTGCCAATAACAGGCTCTTAGTTAATCCTTTCCATTCGCAGAGTTACTGAGTTTGGTCATACTCACCGCCATTCTGAATATGTTTTTTTTTCTGAATAAAATGCTTTTCAGCCTCCAATCATTTCATGGTGGGCTTGCGACCAGGAGTCGTGAGGCAAGGTTCAAGAGACAATAGGCTGAAGCAACTCTAAGGGGCAGATTCTAAGCTGGAAAGGGTTAAATAAAGAAAAATCAAATAATGAAAATGAAATAATAATAATAATATAATAATAATAATAATAATAATAATAATAATAATAATAATAATAATAATAATTTTAAAGTGGGCATTATAAACCATGGGAAATCACCATTAAGGGTTTGTTTACATTCCAGTACGTTCTATCTTGTGTATAGAGGTCATCCCGTGCATGGAACTCATGGCAGGTTTCTCAAGTTAAAAAACTAAAACACTTTTTTTTTTTTGTCTAATAGTAGTTCCTGAGTACAATCTTAATTTTTATGTGGTTTATAATAAGGTAGTACATTGCTTGTACATTGTCTCTTTTTATATATCTTCAAGACATCCTACACACAATCTATTAACTTTAGAAGAGATTGATTTAATAATGAGGATGGATCTTTCCATAAAATAAGAGGGTCCAGTGATGACAAGCTTGCCAGTGCTGTCACCTTTATGAGCAAGTATGCTAAACGTTAATGGAGATAAAGAGTGCCAAACTATTTAAAGAATAAATAACTAATGAACTGAAATATTTATTTTTAAAAACAGAAAGTAGAATTGATCATGGTAGGTAAATGAAAAGTCTGCACATTTCTAGGTACTTTTGAGAAACCAGGTAACTCAGCCATGACACAGAGTTTGTTTTCACTAAACAGGCTGTTCTATTATTTGCCGTCATTGATGTGCCTGAGCAACACTTCAGGCTAATGCTGTGCATACAGGGTGAGAATGAGATACTTCACTGGCCAGACCTCCTCTCCTGTTGAAATTCCTGGATGCAAAGAAGGAATTTTAATGGTAATGCAAAGGTGGCGAGCATTAGTTATGTTCAACACTCATGAAGAAAAGAAAGCAAGGCCCTAGATTTCGAATATACTTGGCACAGGGTCTTTTTATCTGTATGGTTAGGGCCAATCTGTATGAAAGTAGGGCTAATCAAAATGATTAGAATAAATTATTCAAGTTGGTGATTGTTTGAAATACATTTTAGCATCTGTTGGCACAAACAATTATTTTTATTCTCAAGCACATTTCCATTTGGTTTTCAATCAATGAAGCTTATGTTTAATCAGATTGATGTTTTAGTAATTAAAAAACACAAATTAAAAACCACCTTGTGTGGGTAGCTCCTCTTGGGTTTTGTTTGAATAAATTCTTTGTAGTGTCCATACTTATATACTGTATGAGGACTGGTTACAACAGTTTATCTTGCCTGTTTCTGCTTAATGCTCTACAAAAATAATTGTGTACAGTACCAATGCAAAACATTCTCAAGACACCACGTGTGCAGTTTTAAAGAATCATTGACCTTTTTAACTCTGACACACTGATGTCCTTGGAATACCATTCTGACCTGTTTGAATGACCCCCAAAAGGTTGGTTTACAATGGAAAATGATATGAACCTGCTTTTATATTATCTTTCCGTGTACAGTATAGTAACTCTAATGCATGGAAAAAAAGATAGCATGCTCTGTAAATACAGGAGTTCTGCCAATAAATAGTGTGGCAGGCCTTTCAAAAGATTCCAAAATTTATGTTTAGGTGGAATAGAAAATATTGTAAATGGTTGCTAAGCTACTTTTATTCTTTCTTTTCTAACATACCACAGTACAGTATGTGTCAGTTTTAGTATTAGTGGTTTGTTACTTTTGTTATGTAAGATTCTTACATTGATTTTACTTTATAAAATGGAGCAAATTGGATTTTAGTGTACGGATGGTGATCAATCTAGCCCTATACATTGTTGATACAACTGTCTTATTTTCTAAGTGCTTTCTAGAAGTCTCTGTGCTTTCTTGAATGGTAAAAGTTAGTCCATTTTCAGTTAAAATTAAAATGTTAGGAAATTGGTAACATATTTTGTAACTACACTATATTTACACATGTTGTTGTGTACATTTTATGTACAGTAATTACAAGATAGCATTATGTGTAAGTAAGGTGAAGTCAGTGACTCAATGAAAGAGTTAATCATGTATGTTTAATTAAAAAAGATATGCTCGTAAACAAAAGACAGTGCAGTAATAGTGAACAGTGCTGAATGTGTAATTTAGTTGCAAAAACAGAACCTGCTGTAAAAAATAAAATGTGATTTATGAGGAAGTGGGATAAGCTGAATAATTCCCACAGACATTTTCCCACAATCCAAACTAGCTGTTATTTGCAAAAATACATGACAAAAACACATAGCTGAAAGGACTGTGTTTTAAAATAAGTAGGATTCAATTTAGATGTACTGTATTTGGTTTTGTTGGTACAGTACTGTATTTTACTATAGAAATGAGTAAAACATAACAGGCAACACAATTTAGCAAAAGATACACAGTTTCCAGAATTAAAACAGTAGCCAAAGTCAGTATTCAAAATTGCAGAATATAGTGCTCGGCCCTAATGTCACAGTTCACCTGCAAATGAAAATGCACAAAAGCAACTAAAGATCACGGATTTTTAAAAAATCCATCACAGTATCTGAAACTGTTTAATGGTTAATTGTTTTACAATGCAGTAGCTGGTCTCATTCTCTTTGTTTTTGCTGCATTTTCGTCAGGTGAAACTGGAGGAAGCACTGTGTAAATGCACAATAAAGACTGATTTGTGCATGTAAGAATAAAAATGCACAAGCTGTGACGGATAATCAAATAAATTGTAACACTGAAGAGATGGGCTTTGTATTAGAAAACTGGTGACGGAGTCGAAGATCGCGCACGACGGGTAAGTGCATTTATTTGTTACATATATATACAGTATAAATAAAATGGGAATTGATTTGTTTCTTAATACAAGGATGGTAAAACACGACTGATGTGTATCTGAGTGTTGTATATGCCTGTATGCCTTGCAGTGAGTGTGATGCACTGATGTCTTGTCGCTGAGATGAGGCTAAAAGCTCTAACCATGAATGTAGATGAGCCTGGCTCTTTTGCATAGTGGTTAAGACGCTCACCTGCGGTGTGTGGGGTCGCTGGTTCACACCGAGCCTCCACTCTGTTACATCAACTGCAGTAACAGGTTCAAGTACTGTAGATGTAAGGCATGTATTCTTTGTCTATGCATTACTACTACATCCTGTTTAAAACCTGCACAGCACAGATCACAGGTAAAGTGGTCACATGCGATCCAGTGAAATCACCTTATTATCTTGATAAAGCGAATAATTGCCTCTGGGAGACACCACTCAGTATTAATCTACAGTCGTGGGGGAACAAACAGCAACAGTTTTCAACAAGTCTTAACATGTTTTATTGCAATCAATGCAATATTGTAGTCAAATTCCAAACAGATTGACTGAGTTTCCCAAACCCATGACTTTATGAGCTCTATAGTTTTTTAGAACCCATTCCACCAACCAGCTCTATTGTCTGTGCTTCTGCAGCTGTGTACCATAGTACCGTAGTTAAATTCAATGTGCTTTTTCCAGTTTTTCTCGCATAGCCTTTCAAAATACAGGCCAACTTTTGGGTCAATCCAGTATTTTGATTTTAAATGAAACATTTTTTTAATTCAAATTGTGTTTATCTTTCTGCTTTGAGGCATTTGTGATGTTGCTTGTCTAATCAAAAGCAAACTTAATCAAGCTTTGTGACAAGGACCCTGCAGGACCAATTCATCAGGATCAACAAATATTTAAGGATTACCTTGAAACATAAGAATAAGTCATGGTTTTGTCAATAGGACCCAATTAGTGTTAAGCTCAGTGGACAGTATTACCTTTCTGCGGTTTCACTGATGAAGGGGTTCTCCTTTCCATTTCTGTCCTGCATGGTGAGTGCTCTCTCCTCCAGTAGGCTTCCCTTACAGTCGGGGCTGTGTTGTTGGTGACTACCCCTGGGGACCTCTGCTCTTCCCTGGTGAGAATGAGGGGAGGCTGTGGCTGGGCCCACTTTGTGGCAGTGGAGCAGGCTGCTGTAGGCAGTGCGGAAGTCCCGGTTCAGAGCTGCGTAGAGGATGGGGTTGAGGGCAGAGTTGGCGTAGCCGAGCCATAGCACGATGGCAAAGGTCATTTCATCCACTTCCTCCTCACTAAGGCCCTGGTAGGTGAATACAGTGAAGTAGGGGAACCAGCAGATGATGAAGGCTCCCATGACGGTGGCTAGGGTCACCGTGGCCTTATGCTCTTTTGCGGGCAGAGAACAGTGGTTATTGAGCGAGGAGGAAGCGGTGCAGCAGTTGATTCGCTTGGCCTGTTCCCGTGCAATCTTGAATATGCGGTAGTAGGTGCTGCACATGACAACCAGCGGGAGGTAAAATGTGCCAACGGCGTCCACAAGCACGTAACCCTTGTTTAGCTCGAGCCTACATTTGTCCTCCTTGTCCTTTTCGCCTTTGTTCTGAACTGTGAGGTCCGGTGTGTTCCACCCCATATGGATAGGCAAGAAGGACACCATGAGTGACACCACCCAGATGAACCCCATGGCCACAGCCACACGACAGTGGGTCACCAGCGTGGAGTAGCGTAGGGGGGCAGTGACGGCATAGTATCGGTCCAAACTGATCATGAAGAGATTAAGGATGGAGGCAGTGCAGAGCATGACATCCAGGCTGGTGTAAATGTTACAGAAAGTGGCCCCAAATGGCCAGCTCCTGTGCAGTTCAATGACAGCAGAGAAGGGCAGCACTAGCAGCCCCAGGAGCAGGTCAGTGGTAGCCAGAGACACGATAAAGCAGTTGGTAAGGCTACGCAGCTTGCGGTTTATGCCCACAGCTAGGCACACCACCACATTGCCACAGATTGTGAGCACGATCACTGCTCCAAGAATGAAGCCAAGCATTACTGTAGATAACATGCTTCGTTTAAGACACAGGTCTGTAGCGGCCATTGTGTTGTTCAAGCATTTTTCCATTCCTTCAAACTGCTATTGTTCACTTAGATTGGACATCCCAGTTCTCCACAAATTAGGCATTTTGGCTTCAGTTTGGGGGTGTTTATGTGGAGGTGCACTCTTTATCCTGATGTAATGTCTTGTCAAAGGAGGGAGGGTTAAACTTGAATAGGGTTATTACTGTTAGAATTGACTATAGTACTGAATACTGTCCAAGAGGTCATTACAAATCCCCTTCTATTTATTTGCTTCTGTTGGTTGCTTCCAACTAGATTTTAATCTTGGAAAGTACTGGATCCAAAACTATTATGTAAGGCAATTTATTTATTTTTTGTAATTTAAAGGTGTACCATGTAATGGAGGAAGAATCAACAACGACATTCTGTTTTGGTATCTCTGCTCTAGAAAGAATAGCCTGTTTCTGCACTAACTGGTATCCAAGGCAACAGGCTCCCTCACAGTCTGCCTGGGTGCGGGCGGAGGGATAGATGGCTCAGTGCCTCAACATGTTCCTTCTGTCTTGCTCCCAAAATGTGTGAAACAACCTCCAAACACCTGCAAAAAATGAAAAAGAAAAATGACAAAGGTGTCACATGCACAGAAGTATTTTTTACTTTATTTTTTATTGAAAATCCTGCCAAGTTTTAAATTGCTCAGCCAACACAGTTGTGTTTACTGCAGTCTTTAAGTTTTGTAACCTTTAACATAATATTACAAAACTAGCAGAACCAAAGGATTGAGGTCCGTAAAGAGTTCTCCATTTTGGATTTCAGTTCATTTAATACTGGAGTAAATATTTTGAAGATAAACCACATTGCCTCTAAATATTCAGTCATGCTTTATTTAAAATGGATTACAGACACATTGATGGGGTAATATCATGTACACATCTCTTCTCCTTTTTTTCCTAAAAGGAGAACAAAACTAAATCATGCAAAACAAGAAATTCTTGTTTCTTATCTACATTATGAAGCACATAAAATTCTGAAATGACATAAACCTAGCAACATCATTATTGTGTTCTACTGTGATGTGCTTGTGTTATACAGTACAGGCACACAATATATTAATTTCATGGTTCAGGTTAACTAGCTTCCTGTCTGCTTCTCAGTGATGATTCAGTTTGTGAATCACAGGAGTGCCTGAACTAGAGTCGAAAGTCCAGAAGTCTAATAGAATTCCTATTTACGGAATGATCTATATATTCTTTTTTATTCTTTTTTTTTAAACACCAGAGGTTTTTAGATTTATCTTAAAAGATCTAGTGTTTAAGACTTTCCTATCCAGCACCTGATCGAATTTTGGGATCTGTCCCTTATTCATTCAAATCAAACTGAACTGACTAAGTGAAGTCTATAGTTTCGTCAAGTTTTTAGGCAGATGTGGATCTTGAATTCAGCTTGTTTAATTTAGGTTTAAATATATGTTCCTTTCAATACATTGCTATGTAAATAGAATACTGCAAGGATGTTCATAGAGTGATGTGGTTATTGCTCTCAAGTGGATGACTGTAATTCAGTTAGTGTCTGTCACCTTCTGAAGCTTTTAATAAAGTATTCAAAATGGATCCTAATATTATAGGCTATATGTTTTAGCACTGTAGTAAGCCCTACAGGATTTGATGCATACTGTACTGTAGGTTTCCCATGCATTTACAATAGCCTATTGTAGTGGTCATCAATGTAGTGGTATTAATGTAATCTTTTTTATTTTCCAGTATATATTATCATAAGGAGATTCAACATAAGGATATTTTAAAACTTTTAAGTACCACAGTACCAGTCCTTATTCATTGATTATTTGTATTGAAGTTTTAAAGGACTGTTTGCCAGTTGTACTGTATTTAACTTTTGGCCAAAGGTCTATGCTGTAAATACACAATTACAAATTTTCCAGTCATTTTTTTTTTGTTCTTTTTCTTTTTTCCAGCTCCACCCTCTATTATAACAGCTACACAATGATTACCCGCAACAAATTGTATTTGCTTTGGAAAAGTCAACACATTATAAAATTCTTCAAAGATTCCTCATGTTTTTGTTTTTTTTTTTTTTTTAAGTTATGCAGCAAAAACTATGGAACTACAAACAAAAACTTTATTTGTAATTTATTTACTTATAAAATGTGCACAAATCTGTATAACAAATTAACGCCAATGTTTAGCGATTGGGCTCTGTTTTGAATGGGCGCTTTCACTTCTTTAACAGTTCTGGATAAGCCTGCTCTGCATTAATCATCTTTTGTGGGGATTCAAAGAGATTATTATGATAAAAAAAACAGTAAAAATAATCCTGTTAAGACTTGTGGCCAGCACTGGTGCAGTTGTAATGATACAGTAATAGTAACTATATGGAAGTTTTGTTAATTGATAACAATCTGAATTAAATCAAATTCATTAAAGATTCATTATTCATTAAAAATAAATTCATTATTGCAAAGGAAAAATATTCCAATCATAATCCTAAAATGAATTAGAAATATATATTTAAGACTGTTATAAACCCCAGCATTAATGTCTGCGTTATCTACTCCTCCTTTAGTTTCTTTATTCGATTAGCCATCACATGCAGAATACAAAGTAATTTTCTGTCTATGTTAAAAAGAATTTAAATAGATAATTCTTCTTGTTCAGCTTTTTTTGTGTTTAACCACAGAGCTATGTGTTGACCTCAATTGAGAAAAGGTAAACTACAATAACGCTTCTTCTTAGCTTAATAGATTTAACATCAACAGACATGGTCTTTAGAGACACTGAACATGTTTTATTGCTGCACTAATAAATGGAAGAGAATTGTTATTACCTTTTTTTTTTTTAAAGATTGTGTTTTTATCCAGAAGTAAAGAAAGGCTTTGAAATGAAAGCTAACATTTCCCTATTAGTTAGGCAAAGAAATGTACAAAACCTTGTTTACAGTGTTTTAATCAGACACCCTGCCGGGAAGCTGAGAGGCAGTAAATCAGAAAGAGGAAGTTGGTGTTTGGTGGTGAGGAATTTTTTTGCTCTGTATAAACCATACACTTTATGCAGTATACAGACACATACAGTATGGAAACATACAGAGGCAATATGTTCATCAGTTAACCAAAAGCTAGAAATACTAACCAATTTTTGCTGTAAGCAGCAGATGTTGCCAAGCTCCATATTGAGCCCCTGAGATCAGTAGCCTGTTTGTAAAGACCGATGCAGCACTTTCTGTGCGTCCCCAACCAAGATCACCAAAACAACAAGGACAGGGTTTGAACCAGCCAGCCCCTGGCCATATGACTCTCCCCACAATCAGTACAGCAGGTGCGCCTGTGTATCCCAGAAGCACACTTTTGTGTAAACTGGCTGCAACCCTGAACTGTTGCATTAATATTGTGTCCAAATAAGGTGAACAGTGTATAAGGGCCATTTGCCAAGCTGAACAATCTATTTTATTTGACAAAAAGTTTGATCGATGTGGTGCTGGCTGCCCTGACCAGTGTTTATCAACATTAAAGATGAGGACCAGGCCACTGCAGAGGAAAGGCAGATATTGTGTAACAACATCACTGTAGCGGATTGCACAGTGAGAAATGTACGTAATGTAAGTGTCCATGTAACAGGAAACCAAAGCACGACACAGACTTTATTCAATAAAGAAGCTGCAGTAGAAGATTGATTTAGAAAACACATAGGTTCCTTCTGGTCAACAGCCCTTGAATACAGTTCTGAAAACCCCTGGGATCTGGAAATAGTCAAATCAGTTCAGTATGTTGATCTCAGCCAGATAATTAAAACCCATATAGAGAACTCAGTTTTGGGGATCTGAGAGCCAGCAAATCTAATACAGTATACAGACCTTAGTCAGGAGAGCGGATAATCAACAAATTCAATACAATATAGAGAACTCAGTACTGGTGCTAGCAAATCCTAATATAGAGTTTAGTTTGCAGTAGGTCTAAAATACAGAAATATCTTAAGGCTATATCTGATGAAAGCCAAGGCACTGGGTTATGGCTTATCTTTTTTTTTTTTTTTTTTTTTTTTTTTTTTTTTAATTAATTCACGCTCCTCAGAAATCTCTTAATAGAAATAAGACCACATATTTGCACTTGATAAGTAGATAGCTATCATACATTTGATTCCAGGAACATTATCTGATCCATTGACAATTTAAAGTTTTGTGAACAGGACACAAAGGGTATCTCGTCAAGGTCTTACATCAAATTGTAATTTGCACCATTCATTGTAAAAGGAAAATGAAACTCTTAATGTAAGAGTAACAAGCAGTGCTAACGTTTACTTCAGAAAGTGTGAAGTGTGCCTGAGATGGTTTTGTAAAGATTGATAAATCTGGTCTATGTGCCTTTTCATTAGAAAGGTTTGCACAACATTCAAAAATGCAATTACAATAATAGAAGAAGAAAGCTTATTCAGTATAATGTGTGGTGTTAACTTTGTGATGCTAAATCACAAAGACATACAGTATATATTTTGACAAAATGTATGCTAAAACTTGTTAGAGGATAAAACCAAACAGGAAATGCATTTAAAAACAAGTCTATTCTGTTCCTGCCTGTTTCAGTGTATTGTAGCATGTGATGGTATCTACTAGTTGGACCTCTCTGCAATACTCGGCAATATTGATCCAGTTCGAAATAACTCAATTGTTAGAAAAAAAAGGGAGCTTTTGGATTGATTCCTTAAAAGCAGGTTGTTTTTGTATAATCTCAAACTTTGACATCATGTGCCCGAAGAGAAGCATTCATAATGTCTGTTGTTTTAAGCATTTTTACTCGACATGAAAAAACGCTGTTGTAACTATGTTAGTAAAATGTCAATAAAGGGAACCTGATCTGTGTCAATAAGCGAGGTCACACAAGTCATAAATGGCAGCAAATTCAGATATGCATGATTTAATAGAAATTTCTGCCTTGCTATATTAATAATGCATCATACATACTAGCCCTTGATTCTCAAAGTGAACTGGCTTGTAGTATTTTCTTAATATGTTAGTGTTACAAAAATAATCTGAAATTGATAATATTAATATTCTAGGACAACGCTAAGTTTTGCCTTCAGCAGGATGTTTTTGTAATGCAATCTCTTCCTCGGATAAAGATTCAATTCAGTAATTTTTTCCATGCTACAAAACAAGGCAGAACAGCCATTCTCTGTTTAAATGTAAAATACATACAATTAAATAAGATTGGGCGAAATATTTAGCAAGTATCAGCTATTTAGTAATGTTTTGCAAATTATTGTATTCATTTCGAAATTGGTTAATACAGTAATAATCAAGCTCTTCAGCACAGTGTGTGTGTGTGTGTGTGTGTGTGTGTGTGTGTGTGTGTGTGTGTGTGTGTGTGTGTGTGTGTGTGAGTAAGCAAGTCGAAACCTGCGACAGCCAGGCGAGTAGCCAGAGTTTGTTTATTATTGAATAGAGAAGATTAGTTCAGAGATTTTAGATCCCACCAAAGTTTTCATGCACTGTGTTGTATGTACTCCGTGCGTTACCATTGCTGGTAGAGTCACGTGAGATGTTCAGTGTGTTGACATGTAAATAAATCCTGTTCACCTGCGGGGCGTAGAGAAGACTTCAACCTCCGTCTCATTCTGCTGCCTGACACTCAACAGAGAATGCAAGCACCCACACGGCGGACGACTACCCTGTCACAAGCATTACCTTGTATATTCTAAACAATGGATTTATGGGAGCTCCCTAATAAAAGTTGAATCTCAAAACAATAATTGTTTAAATATAGTAATTGTTACCGCTGTGTATAACGGTATTCATTTATCCGACTTTTTACATATCCGCTCTTACTCTGGTCCCACCTCAATCGAATGCATTACGGACTACTGTATATATATATATTTCAATAAAACTGTTTTGTTGTTTTTATATATTCATTTAAAATGGGCTCCAGGTCATGTATATGTAGATTAAACATATAAATTAAAAATCAGTCTTTAGATGTATTCAACTCGTATTATGCCAGCTTGTTTGGTGATATTAGTTGAAATCACCAAATTAATTTCACTTGACCTAAGCCGCCATTAGAGTATGACTAATACACTTTATAAACAAGCACCATTGCCCTGGGCCATATCCCCATTGCTTATCCGTCCTTAGTTCAAAGACAGAAGGCTCAAGAGACAAGAATGTAGAATAGTTTTTCTTCTATGGTCTAGAGTTTTTCTTCTAGGGAGAGATTTGTATCCTATAAACAAGGTCATAGGCATTTCTTAATTGGAATGACTGGGATTTAAAAAAACTTTTACAGAAAACATTCTCCCTCTGAATTCTGATTCATTAACCTTTTTCCTAAATGGTGTGAAATATAGATTCATTTTATTAATAATAATAATAATAATAATAATAATAATAATAATAATAATAATAATAATAATAATAATAATATGTTATTAATGTAAGTGAAATCTTTCAGAAAATATATATTTTTAATATTTTTAACAATGTACTATATCCATATATACCATTCTCACACTTACTTCAGGAAAATTGTAGAATAAAACTGTGCATCAGAAATGAAGCAAATGCAGTATCTATCATTCAAAAGCCATAAAGCCACAATGCCACAACATGGCACATTAGATACCGTACAAGATGTTTATGAAGGTGTGTTAACATGTAGTACATATACAGTAAGAATTACAGAATGTATTAAATTAAATAAAACCACAAACACGTGTATTATACAGAGTTGTCTCTTCTCTAAGGCAAAAATGACATGTATGTAAACTTTGCGAGCAATAACAAGAATGAGGGCTATCTTATTAAAGTAATTAAGACTCAAGGGTAAGAACTGAGGAGGAACCATTAACAGGGCCTTCAAAAGCAGAGCTATTCGAAATTAATCACTGGGACATTAGTCACTTTTAATATTCACTGCTGTGAACAATTTTTTCTCTCAAAATCAGCTACTTGAAGCTTTAGAGATCCCCCCCCCACACACACACACACACACACACACACACACACACACACACACACACACACACACACACACACAGAATCGGTAGAAAATAGAAGTAAAGCTAGAAAGTCTATTCTCCAGTGGCTCAGAAAGTGTATTTCTGTGGGAAGATGCAAATCTCAGTATAAGTGCCCAATTCAAACATTACATTTAGTTTTATTAATAATCACCCTCATAAAAGTTTACCTTAGAGTCTATTCTCTCTGCTTTACTCTTTAAAAAAAAAAGTGGCCATGATTTCTCAATGCAACTAAAACAATGCTATACAGTATATAACGCTCTACGACAAAATCTCTGAACCAATTCTTACTTTAAACCTATTGATTTACAGTTATATATTTGGTCAAGGATTTCGGTATACAGTAAGTTGTAGCCAAGCTCACATATTCAATCAAATCTATAGACACCTGTAGCATACCGATACAACATCTGTTGTAGCCATTTTCACCATCCCTTAAAAAATGGAGCAG
Organism: Polyodon spathula; assembly: GCF_017654505.1. Lineage (NCBI taxonomy): Eukaryota > Metazoa > Chordata > Actinopteri > Acipenseriformes > Polyodontidae > Polyodon > Polyodon spathula. Next base: position 7,995,805 of record NC_054555.1, on the reverse strand, counting down.
TCCCTTACCTTGAAAAGTACATTGAGCCAGTCCTGCTAGCCCAGTGATACTCAATGTTGCTTCTCTGTGATGTCCCCCACACTCCCCCTACTTGTTGCTTTCCCAAGACTGGAGCAGTTTGTGTTTGTGTGTTTAAGTGGAGAGAAGTCTAGTGAGTTAGAGCCTGTCCCCTAATACTGTAACACTTTCACTGAGCCCAGAGAAGGGGCGGGATCAGCTTTCACAGTCTTAATACACACACACACACACACACACACACACAAAGAATGCTACTGTGCATCAAAGGATTTACACTGCATAAAATTAATATGTTTTCAACTTTTTTTTTAGTTAATTAGCTTTTTTGTTATACAGTAGGCTATGTGTGTGTGCTAATATGCAAGCAAGTCAGGGGCTGTGTTCTCTTAAATAAATAGCTTACAATAGTGTCCTGTTGTAGAGAAGCTATCTAGTAAATCCATATGAAGATGTTCTTGCTTTACAATTTAAACAGACACAGCAAGCTTTATCTATAAAATCTTCTTGAAAAACCAGTGCTTCGTTAGCATACTTCACCGGCATGGAGGAAAACATATTTGCATCTATGGAACTTGATTTCTTTCCAAGAGGTTTTATCAGATTAGTTTATATTTGAGTTGAGTGTTAGGATGATAATATGCAATGCCAAACAGATCCAGCAAATTGAAAAGATCCTGAGGTTAACCTCTAAATTCCAGAGGTGGATATATAGATGAAAAAACGTTCCCTGAAAAGTAAATATTTCATCTTTCCCTCCAATTGCGCAGGCAAACCATACATGCGAAATAGATGGTTTAAATGGAAGCTCTGTCTTAATTTACCATGTATGAAAAGCAGTCTAGCTAAATTGGATCATTAATTGCCAATTTACCCACATGTATAAAAGCATAGTTGAGTCTGTGTTTCCTGGGGAAAACCAGAGACCAAAAATCATACTGGTACAAATATCTAAGACAATCTACCTCAATACCTTTACGGGGAGACAGTTTTTGCTGTGTTATTCCTTTGGACCACTCGCCTGATTATCCTTAGGTTAGCATCATTATTAACTGCATTTAAGAAAGTGCTGTTTGAGTATCTCTATTCTGGGTACTGCTCTGATTGAGTGTATTGATTTATGTTCATGGTGTTATGATTTGATGATTGCAAGACCAACCTAGAAGTTTAGTTCAGGAGAGGAACTTGTGTGAAGAGGACAATTGGGGATGTCTTCTCATAGCTTTGCAATAAAAAATCCATAACCTTTATAAAAGGCTATTATTGTTTTGTGTCTTGTTTTGTTAATAAATAGAATTGTGTGGCTGTTTTTGCTTGACGTCCTGGCAAAAGAACATACACCGCAGGTGCATGGCACAGGTCGGGGGAATCACAGGGGGATAAGAAGCCTCTCAGCCCTTGGACACCCCCTTTTCTGTTCCAAGCCATTCACACACACACACACACACACACACACACACACACACACACACACACACACACACACACACAGAGAGCAGCTGGTTCAGTTTTAAATTCTTCCCATCACTTCTGGGAAATGTAAATATTAGAAGGGATTTTTTGTATTTTCTTACACTAATTGAATCATGCACTGTATTGTGCCTGTGTGGTTCTCTGCAATTATTTCTAATATATCTTAACTGTAAAATTTAGATGGAGCTTGTGAATCGACTCTAGGAACCAGCCATTCATTTGCATATGCATGCAGAATAATGACTGCCTGTAATTGCCTGTGTAGATTTCAATTTCTAAATAAAAAGTTTAAGAAAGGCCTAAGCTGTCAAATGTGTTTGTTATATACTGTACAGTACCTACACTGTTTGTATTTGAGGGAAAAAGCAATGTAGAATTAAATATGTGATGTGTTTATTTCTAATTCTGTAACTTCAACAGGTGTTTTTAACCTTTTGAAAATTGAATAATTTACCCTTTGACTAAAAAGCTTTGAAAATCTTTTTTTGTTTGTATTGTTTTGTTTTTTTTGCAAATTTTGATGGAAACGTCTATAGCAGACCATTGAGTAAATGATCTTGACATTTTTCTGTAATGAATAAAAGCTGCCTCTTCCTTCTGAAAGGCAAGACAGTAGGGCCAACAGACTTTGAGGGTGTTCCCTTGGCAAGTGATTAGAACAGTCTCAATAGCAGTCTCATCAGACCAGCTATTTCAACCATATTATACACTGAACAAAAATATAAACGCAACATGCAACAATTTCAAAGATTTTACAGTTACAGTTCATATTAGGAAATCAGTCAATTGAAATAAATTCATTAGGTCCTAATCTATGGATTTCACATGACTGGAAATACAGATATGCATCTGTTGGTAACATATACCTTAAAAAAAATGTAGGGACGTGGATCAGAAAACCAGTCAGTATCTGGAGTGACCACCATTTGCCTCATGCTGCACGACACATCTCCTTTGCATAGAGTAGATCAGGCTGTTGATTGTGGTCTGTGGAGTGTTGTCCCACTCCTCTTCAATGGCTGTGCGAAGTTGCTGGATATTGGCGGGAATTGGAACACGCTGTCGTACACATCGATCAGAGCATCCCAGATATGCTCAATGGGTGACATGCAAGAACTGGGACATTTTCAGCTTCCAGGAATTGTGTACAGATCCTAGTGACATGGGGCTGTGCATTATCATGCCGAAACATGAGGTGATGGCGGCGGATGAATGGCACGACAATGGGCCTCTCGTCGCGGTATCTCTGTGCATTCAAGTTGCCATCGATAAAATGCAATTGTGTTCGTTGTCCATAGCTTATGCCTGCCCATACCATAAGCCCACCACCACAATGGGGCACTCTGTTCACAATGTTGACATCAGCAAACCGCTCGCCCACACAACGCCATACACGCTATCTGCCATCTGCCTGGTACAGACTCCAACGTGTCAGTGGCCATCGAAGGTGAGCATTTGCCCACTGAAGTGGGTAAGGATGCCAAACTGCAGTCAGGTGACTTTGACACTGAACCCCTGAACAGTGCTGAGGACATTTTTTCAAGAGTCTGGAAGGTAAGATGGAGCTGTTGTACAAGGAGAAGTTATACGAAGCTTATGGTGAGTGCCTGAATAAACTCACAGATAAACCAGGCTATTGCAAGCTCTATATAGGTGTATATGTACAATTTTGAAAAAACAAACAAACACATAATACATGATACTTGGAACCATATAAAGCAAGCTTTCAGTTTACATGTCTTAGTTTCAGCTGTTCTCTTCACTCAACTATGTGAAACTCCCTCCACCCCTTCCTGATACACTTTACATGACATCTCTGTTCTGTGAATAAAAAATTAAATCCCACTTACTGCCAAAACATGTTCCTTTCAAGACAAAGAAACATAATGGGAACAGAAAAAGCAACTGGTCAACTGAGTTATGTATAAACTATTCATACTTGGGCTCTGAAAATAGATGGTGACGTGGCCTGTCTCAGGCCTCTGACACAGACTATGTGTAAATGTAGCCTTTCGCTGTCAGATAATAAGATGGATGAGTTGGACTTGCTACAATGTGCGTTTCCTTTCTGAACTGATGTATTGTTGGAAGTCTAAATATTCCCATAGAAACTCTGTATAATGCTTATCTTGCATTTCCAGCGTGAACCCCATTCAGCTCGGACCGCTGCACCCAAGGACAGTAACGCAAATATCAATTTCCCTAGTGGACTTCACAGACAGAGTTGTGATGTCCAGCTTATTGTTTTAGGAGGCAGGTGCAGTGTGCAAGATCATTGTGATGTCCAGCTTATTATTTTAGGAGGCAAGTGCAGGGTGCAAGATCATTGTGATTTTGTTACATTGTGATTGCAATGAAGTTTAGTGCACCCAAACTGCAGTCTAAACATACAGTGGAGACAGAAATCCACTCCATTTAGTGCAGACACAGGGCAAGCAGCAGCAAACATGCCTCAAGCATATGATGATAGCATGATGGAGAATCTAACCCCTTGGTCTGGTTCTGGTGCCTGCAATTGGTTCTTATTTGCAGTCGTGCCTAATTTTCTGGTGACTGTATGAAGTTAACCAACCAAGGCAGAGATCAACAAAATCTTACCACTTTTATGCGCTACTGCACGCTACAATATTCACAACAAAATTATTTAAAATCATATCAAATACATTTCACATAACTTCACAGGTGGTCAGATACCCGACTCGGATCACAGCCACTCCCCTGCCTTGCTTTGTAATCCCAGACTCATGCCAACCCAGCAAATCAGCCAATTCTATGTTCTAATTACTTGGGCTCCCATTGCTAACCAGTGGTCCCCCTCTGTCTTCCTAGAACACCCTACTTCTAAGAAAATAATTATAACCCAATGCAACCTATGGGGATTAACAGCTACTGGCACATCAGCAATGGAAACAAGAGTAGGGGGTCAGGCTAGCCACTGGCACACACACAACAGGTTGTTTCAGGGTATTATTCCATTGCAGTCCACTCAGTCCTGTTTCTCTCTCTGTGGGAAATATATGTGATCTCACATCTTATTACTGAACTTAGAATTCCAATATAATATATTGTTTCCGCTCATAAAGAACTCTTTCACCACTGCAATAAGTAGTTTTCTAGCCTGGCAGGCACTGATAATAATAACATATCATCAACTCAAACCCACTGCTTTAATCACTGAGCTTAGGGTGGCCTCTTGATTAGTTTAGTATGCATATTATAGGAGTATAGTAACGCATTCACTAAAGTATTAGTTGTATGTAAGGTTAGTGCAAGTAGAAAGGGAGAAGCATGATCTCAGAGCAGCTTAGTATGATAGGATTTACTGTAATTCAACTGTTGTTTTGTGGAGGTGAGTCAGCAATGAAAAAGACACTTAATCACAAAGAGTTTAAAATGAATCTCCCAGATACAGCGGCAACAAGAGCAAGTCTTTGAAGAGCAGGAAGAGCAGAAATAGCAAACAGCAGTTAGCTTTGGCAGGGAGCAGGTGCTGAAAATACAGGCAGAGAATCATCAGTAAATCATTCTATTTCTATGTGTTTGTTTTCTAGCTCAGATGCAGTATGGTAATGTTATCAGATGATCCATTGAGTCTACAAAACAACGTTGTTTTAAGACAGTGAGTCATTTCAATCTGCTGTAAAAAAATAAATAAAAAATTAATTAATTACAGATCTGAAGGCATATCATACAGTGTTGTGAATCAGAAGAGGTAAGCGAATAGGGACAGATTCAACTTCGTCTGTTTATAAATATGATAGATGTCGTCAGAGGAGCACAGCTACTATACTTAGCTGTCTGTGTTTTACATGTTTCTGAAACTGAAGTTGTTGTTTAGATAAGGATGCAATAATTGGACAAACAAATAAAAAAACATGTGTTATCAGCATACATTTATGTTAGTAGGCTGGCTCCCAGATTATTGATAAATGTGTTCAAATGTGTTATGGGCATGGCATCTCTGACATGTATTCTGTAATATATTGATCAGTTTCAGCCACAATGGGCAGGACAACAGACTTAGCAGCTTTGAATGTTGATATTGGTCGTCATTTGTTTCCAAGACCACATGTCTGAAGTTGTATGTGGAACAGTTTGAACAGTGGTGACTCTATGTACCATTCTGGAGAAAAGCCACCATCTGGGCACTCAACAAATTGCACCTGCATTCCATATTAGCTCTACAGTAATCACTAACTTCATAATAAACACCTTATTATTCAATATGAAGCAGAAGAAATAAAAAAAAACATAGTTTGTAGCAAAAGCCTGGCAAGCCTACTTATCCAAACAGCTCTTGCATCTCAGTCCTCTCATTACACAGATCTATACTGTATATGATTAAGTCAATAATGAAATCTGATTGATGCCACCTACCACACAGCACATGGACATTTCAGAGCAGTCTGAGTACAGCAAGTATGTGTTGTCTTTTTAATATGTATTTATCTGTGGGTTAACTGTATTTTAAAGATTTAAACATTTTAAAGATTTATCTAATGCTATATTTAAGTCACTGTTTATTCATGGCTTATCCTGCATATTTTATTTAAATGGATCAGATAAGGAAAGGATGTATTTCTGTCTGCAGTGGTTTAGGTTCTGGTGATTATATTAAACTAATATAATATTCAACACGTGCGTCAAGGGCTCAGTAAATGTTAATATATACAGGTACATCAGTTACTGTTTAACTTACTCTTCATAAGTTATTTGTTCATAGTATTGTTGTGGTCTCTAGTGGTCCTGTGCAATGTTTTTAAACGGGGGCACACTGTGTCCTTTTGGTTGAGGCTTTCATTTTGAAATGCTGCTGTTGGTTTGCTGGTGACCTTCAATATCCTATTGTTACCTGCAAATAAAACAAATCTCTTTAACATGTCCCCAAGTAAATGTTTGCATATGGTTAGCTCCCCATTCAGTGAACTTTTTATCTGCAAGCAAATTGCAATTGGGCAATGACGGATTAAAAGTTTAGCAATAGTTTTTTTTTTTTTTTGTATTCAATTCACACGCTAAACAGTAAAAGTCAACTATCCCTTTGTAATACCCTAATACCCTATAACTTATAAATGCACGACCTTCACATGCTGAAAACATGACTGTTGATGAAGGGAAAGGCAATTGTGTAGCTTTACCTGTGCATTATCTTGCTTACCTCAGTTGTCGAGGATTTAAACTGCATTGGTGTTCGTATTTATTGTAAAGCCTTTTTAACCTATTTATATACACTATGGATAAATCACCATGGTTCCCTACTTTCAGGGAATGACCTGGGGCTACACAGAGACCAGATTAGGAGACATTTAGCAACCTATCTCCTTGTTTACCTGTTGTTGACATGCACATTATATTGAAACAGTGGGGGCCAAAGAGACAGAAACAAACAAACAAGCCATCCATTAAAGACAGTCGTTTAATTGTATTTTACAATCTGTGCGTTTATGCACACACAACAATGTTGGGTTAAAAACTCATGCATTCACGGGTTTCTGGAAACATCTGAATATTGTTATTTGGTTTAACTGTTCCAAGTCATGTCAAAATGGTAGTAAATATATATGCCTATACACAGGTTAGACCAGCCATACAAGTTTATTCAAAGTGCCAGAGTGCTAAAAAGCATCACTTCGGTGTTTAAACAGTCACATGTACAGTCTAATAGATGGCTGGCTCTAGGGGCAGACATACTAGTACTCGTTGGAGCTGCCAAAAACCCAGCATTTCAAAGCAGTCTCCATCACAGGCTGGACACATTGGCCACCCGCAAGTAAATCTCAGCTGGCAGCCCTGGCTCTAAACTAGCCTCCCGCTGTTTGCCTAGCAGTTCAAAAGCAGGTGAGCAACTCGATGTACAAATTGTGCCAAAAAAAAAAAAAAAACAGTGCTGTATAAACTTTGTCTGTTCGCTTCCCCTTGATGTTTAAAGTGGGCCCTGTTCATTTAACCTTGCTGTTTTCTGGGCCATGTGACTAAGCTGTTATTGACTGGAATGTCTATGAGCAGATTTTAACAATCCCTAGATTTCAATACACAGTATAGAGGCAACTGTTGCCAAAGAGTATTCCTAAAAGACGCAAGTACTGTATGTACAGCTTTTTGTGATGTTACAGTCCAGCAAAATGTAGCTCAATGTTTTTCTGGTTAGACTTAAAGAGTATAGTAGCAGGGTTCTGAAAAAAATAGCATTACACATCCCCACATGTGGCTACAACTGTTTAAATAGCATACCTGTAATTTTTTTCTTTTCATTATTAATATCCTGACAACTTTGCACACTTTAAAGTCTGTTTCAAAGCTCTTTTCAAAATGTCCGCTTCAGGGCACTGATAGTTTAAGGATTGTTGCCCACATTGTCAAACAGGTAAAGCAGCAATAGCGATCCATGATGTGGTACAGAACAGAAATGCCAAAGCACTTGTTATGTTTTGTGTATTTTTTTTATTGCTTCCTGTAGTGATTTAGAGGACAGATCTCAAACCCCAGTGCACTAGATAAGATATTTTGAAGAGTTTTGAAACAGACTTTAAAGTTATAAATGTAAAAAGTTGTCAGGATGTTAACAGTGAAAAGTAAAATGACCTTATTTAAACAGTTGTAGCAACACGTGGGGATGTGTAACGCTATATTTTTAGGAACCCCGCTACTTACTTGTGCTCCATTCTGTAAATCTGTGATGAAGAAAGAGGCAAACATTCATCTTCCAGCTTATTCAGTTGTTTTTGCAAAAGACATTGACTTAATAATGAGCCCCAAAACTCCATCTTCTATCAGATACACAGGGGTTTGCTTCCTGATTCTTCAGTGTCTTCTACCAACCGTAGTCATCAAATATGTGCTACTTTAGTTGGTACTGGTGCATAAACAAATGTGTCCCATTTTGCGCTGATAGATAACCAAATTTGTCTCATTTAAACTTAATTTACAAATTAATGGTGTTAGAATGCTAACAGTGAGCATTGAATGACACGTAACAAGATGGAGGTATGTATAAAAAACAACGTGAGCTCAATAATGGTCTCATTGTACAAGACCAGTTTCATAAAACAAAAAAATTCTCAGACTGAATCTGTGACAAGACTTGGGATTGATAAGATAAAACACACACAAGTTATAAATAGCTACAAGACAGCAAATTAGATTTCTGTACCCTTTTACACTTTGTGAAATGATTGCACGCATTGAGTTATTTGTTTGAGAGGAAGGGGAAAGTGTGAAAGGGTTCAGAAAGCAAAAGATAAAACCAGACTGGACTAGAATAACTGGTTAAAGGCACTACAGCTAATTCAATAATTCCATTATTTAGCTTTTTAGGTTTTGTTTACCATAATAAACAAAAAAAGTTCTGATAGCATGCTTTACTTTCAGAAATTCAGTAGGTGTACAATTCCTCAAGGTAATTAGACTTGGAGACTGAAATTGCTTCTACCCCTTCAGTACCTTCTTTCCTGTTATAAACCAACCAGCAGCTTCCCATAATGGCTGACCCTAGCAGCTTGCTTCCATACAGTAGCTCTCCTATTGAAGTAGAAAATCACCACATAAAGCGAGTTCCAATACTTCTATGCTATAGAGGAATATACGGACATACAAAATTGGAACACATTTGTTTCTGTGTTCACTAAAAGAAAGCAAAAGTATTTCAGAGACTTTCTGAGGGGCATTACAATGGGTTCCCATACCGCATTGCCCAACCTGCCCTTAAAGATGTATCTCACATGTTCATGGGATGTGATCTTCCAAGCTGTCAAGGGTGTGGCAAGCAAGATGGTTTACTGAAATCGCAGCAGTTCAGTGAAACACTAGGCTGTGGTTCAGGCTAAAGACATAACAAAGAGTCCAAGAGACATTGAGAATAGGTATGTCATTCTCAAATGTATCTGCCTTGTGTTATACAGTACATCTGGCAGTGACAGGGGTTTAGATCAGTCTACTGTGAAGGTCATTTGTTTGGCTTTTGATGGTAAACAGTATCATTCTGCCATCACTGCTGTTCCTAAATCCTATAACAAAGTAAACACATGTTTGTGGTCTTGAACATAGTAAGGGAGGTGAGGTATGGTCAGTCAGGCAAAACAGTTTTTTTCTCTTACCACTCAATTCTCAGACAGAGGAGACCACTCAATGGTGGCTCATTCCAGCAGGACTGTTGAGAGCAGAGGCTGCATGAATAAAGTGTTTTTTTCCTCTTTGGCACTGATGGAAGAAAGGTTTGTGGGCTGCTAGCGATCTTTTAGCATTAAATCATTATTAGGAGCAGTGCCCTGCTGAGTGGCTGGTGACTATGGTGCAAGTTGCTGGGATACTGTAATATAATGAAGGGGTGCATTTAGAGTTCACATGTATCATTGGTGGCAAATGCACAAACACACTTTCATCTCTGGGGTCACTACTTCAAAACAGGTTTAGAGTTGCCTGATTGAAAATCATTTGACTGTCTACAGCATTTGAAGAGATCCTAATAAGGTGTGCCATACTGACACCTTCAAATGAACCCTAAATCTTCTTTATACAACAAGCGGAGAGGGATCTAGCTGTGAATAACTTTTTCTTGTATGATTTGTGGTTTCACCTCAGGTTTTCTACCATTAATCTTGGTCAAAACACATGTAAGAAAACCCCCACCATCCCATCCAAAAGTCAGATAGGAAATTATGTCATTAAATCTGAGTAGGAAAAAATGGCGTCAAGTTTCTATTTAAATGAAAACGTAGTTAAGAGTCACCACACTCACATTTTGTTACCTGCAGTATTTACAACTATTCTTTTCTTTGTTTTTTGCAGCTTAGAAATAGTTAAAATAACTTTTTTTTTCAGTTATGATCACATTCTCAGTTAATACAAATCACCATATGGTGGGTTTATTAACATATAAGACAATAATGTTGTTATTTGTTCCTTGATAGGGATACCTGGTCATTATTGCTTAGTTATGGGTGGGATGGAATTTTCTGACTTTTGTGGCATCAAGCTGCACCTTTAAAGTTAATTTGTCATTTTTTTGTATGGAATTTTTTTACTTTTGTGGCTTCAAACTTAAATTTTGGAGGCAATGTAAGTGGAGTGCATTATTGGAGGGATGGGGAAGGTGTGACCGCCTTTGTGGTCATCAGGGTGGAAAGGCTCAAACCAAGCCTTCAACAGACATCTATGAAGTCTATAACTGTATCATGAAAACAATTATATGAGAAGATCCTGAGTCCTGAAAAGAAAGCCAGACCATATGGCTTCTACTGCATGCATTCAGGCATTGGGGTTTAAAGGCACTGTCCAGCATTTTTGGTGCTGATCCTAACACTTAGGTTAATTTTTGTATTTAGATTTAGGATATTTCATAGATCAAGGGGTAGACATATTTGTGTAAAATTATTTCCATTCACAGGTTGATTGAAAGGAAATAGCAGTTCTCCCAATTATAAAAAATGTAAACTGTAATCATAAAGGAATACAAAGTGCTGTTAACTGACAATGCAAGCACCTTTTTAAAAAGGTATAATACGCTAATCTCTAAATTCATATATTTAATTGGACACCATTTAATAAATACTATGGTATATGCTTTTTATTATGAATCTAGCTGCTGTGTACGGAATGAGCAAAGGGTATTGTTGCAACAAAGCAAGTCAACAGGTAAGCGACTGTGCCTCCTGATTCAGGCTTGTGCATTTCAAAAGCCTCAGTTTTTTTATGTACAGTATTTAATAAAATACAGAGGTGCTTTTGTAAATGATACACTTAGTTCCTTTATTGCAAACTGAAACTGATTTGCATTATAGATTCATTCAAGGCATGTTGTATTTTCTCTATGTAGAATGCTGCAAAATATTGTGTCCTCACAGCAGGGCTGTTTTTTGCTCTACATGAAATACAAACTTGGCACTGACTTACTCAACATACTGACATTTTATCAGGCGTGCTATATCAAAATGGAATGACAAGTACCTGGCAATGTTCGATTTTAAGACTGCATGTACATAGCCAATGCCATCTCTGCCATCCCAGCCTCATCACTCTGCCTATATATATATATATATATATATATATATATATATATATATATATATATGGTATGTGGGACAGGTCCCATTGCTATATGATTTGAATGGCACAAGGTAGGCAGTGCAGGTGCCTAGGGTTCTCCAAACAACCTCAGAGCCAGGTAAAGTCAGATTTTGATCAAATAAACTGTAATAATGAAATACTTGAGCAACAGAACCCAGTAACAATCAAAATGATTGCAAATACCATAACATAGTAAGGGGACTTTATAAAGCACTTAAAGCTATGTGTTCTTTAATAAAAAAGAGGTCTGCCTTCATTAAACATGCTGGAGAGAAAAGAATAGGAACTCATTAGCACTTCTTTCAATGTAATGTAAAGGTGGTCCAGTGTCAAAGTGTCATAATGTTTGGTAATTCACACAGTCTTCTTATATTTAGGTCTGCATTCACACGTGTGTGTAACATCCTGAATCATGGAGGTTTGCTGCGTGACTGTGATTCTAACGGTGAGTAAAGATTCCAGGGAGTAGAAATGCAATACAAGTGGAGTGCGTTACTATAACAGAGTCTATTAGCTATTTTCACATTGCTTCCATAATTGATTTAAAATATAAATATATCAATGTATAATTTGAGAGCTGCAGTCAAACATTTTACATCACCCTACAGGTTTAACTCATTTTGCTTCATAAGGTCAAATGAATCCTGCTGAATAATGTCATGTTAACATATTGAATTGCATTTGTAGTTTTCCATATGCTTAACGAAATAAAAAATGACAAAATTGTAAAAAATTAGACATTTCAAAATCTAATATGAAATGCAATACTAATGTTATGGTTTCTGGTAGACTTTTGCAATATAATTGTGTAGTTTCTTTGATTAAATAAAATATTTAAATTATGTTCATATAGTTGTTTTTGGTTTTATTTTAGTTTTTTTTAATTATGTCTCAATCCTAAAATTCTAGGTGATGCAAAACTTTTGGCCATAGCTGTACATTGTGAATGCTAATAAACTAAAGGTAATGTTAAACTGTGATTTAATTGCGTTACAATGTCGTACAGTAGTTTAAAGATCCCTCATTATGATGCATTACGCAAAACTTTCCATTCTGACATTACTGTGTTTTTCTATAGGCAAGCTGACCTAGAATTTTTGTAGAACTGTCAGACTAATCATAGAGTAGTTATAAATGATTTTCCATAGTAACTGTTTACTACCCAATTACTGGTACATGTGCAAATATATTATTATTATTATTATTATTATTATTATTATTATTATTATTATTATTATTATTATTATTATTAAGTGTGACGCTAAAGCCCAGTTCTGTTTGATCTATCAAAGTGTACTCATGGACTACATAGTTAATGAGATGGTTGACAAATACAAATCTATTTCAGTGTGAAGCTACATAATCCTGCAACAAACTTCTATTCAAGCGCACTTTATATGTAGAGATGGCCCTCTTGTTTCTAGAGACTGTGCATATTAACCTTATACACTCTGACATGTTTATTATGTTGGAAATGCTGATGAGTAGTGGTAACAAAGTAAGTGTTGGGTGTTGGAACAAATATTTACTGACCTTTTACTGGGTCCACAGCAGACAAATAAAACCCTTGAAAGTGCTGACAAATAGATTAATTAGGAGATTAAGCCTTGTGTTTTCTTGGATCATTTGCCAGTCTCCTGACCTTGCACGACCTGCTGAAAACCAGCAAACCAACAGCTCTGACCAGTATACACCAGTGTGAGTCATTGCCAGAATTATATTAAAATGGTGCCTGTTGTAGAATATCTATCAATTATGCCTTTTAACTGATTGAGATTATTTTATTTTATTTTATTTTTTTTTGTGGTTCAACTGATTTTGAACTACACCACTACAGCTGCTGTTTGTCTACTTATCGTTTTGATAAATGGCTGGGTTCACAGAACCTAATTAGTACTAATCCTGTGCTAATGTATGACCAAAAATTACTGCAAGTGCCAAGCTTTGCCTGCTGTAAAAAGATAAGGCTGCCAGTTACTAAAAATAACATCCTAGTCTTGATAATTGAAAATCCGACACAATTTCAGAACACTCGTTCTGAAATACATGCATATTCCAAATTGAAAAATGAAATGCAATGAACCAAAAGGTGAGAAGATAATTGGACAAGTGACAATATTGCGAGCTAGTGGTAGGAAAGTTCATTTTGGCTAGCAGTCTTTTTACCTATCGTACTTGTTTAGTTGACTGGGTTTCTTCTAGTGGTATATCTGTTTATAGTTGCTTGTTTAAAGCTGCTGCTGATTTTCTGCTCTTTTATGCACTGGTCTGCCAGAAGGTGAGAATGTAGATAGTGCCTTCTGGTGGAGATTGTCATCTTAAATCTGACAAGGTGTTTGCTGTTTAAAAATTAGGAGTTAAACTAAACATATTAAAAAAAAAAAAAAAACAAGAAGAAAAAATGTCAGTTAATATACATTTTAGACTAGTAAAATATTGTATACATTGGAAATAGGGTTTTATACTGATGTAGAATTAAAAAAACAGCAGAATTATATATATATATATATACACACACGTATATATATATATATATATATATATATACACACACGTTGGGAATTAACAATATAATAGCCTTTAGGTTAACGCAGGACTTATTATTACTATTCCTGGAAAATTGTAAGCAGTATATTTCAGTTCATTTGTGTTTAATTCTATATGTAGCATTTTGGCCATTTAGAGACACTGGATTTCGGGGGTAGACGGGAAGTTAGTGAGGAAGAAGATGGTGACGTCAGACACTAGTTAACGAGAAGCTCATTCACTCTCGAAATAATGTGAGTTTGAAATAAATAGCCACAGGTTAGGCAGAAACAGTAAACAACAAGAAACCCTCATCTTCCTTACCAAAGCCTGTCTACATCAGGAGTTTCTGAGTGTAGTTTGTTCACTAAATAAATAAAAATATAATATATATAATATATATATATATATATATATATATATATATTATATATATATATAAGATATATATATCCTTCCCTGCTAAAAACCTTGTGAGAATGCACATTTGGGTTTAATTGCTTAATTGTTTAGTAATCCCCTGCACCTGGTGGTAGTTGTAAATTAGAGCCAGGTGCAGGGTATATATGAGTCATGTAATGTGTGTGTGTGTAGCCAGTATCGAAGGTAAGTACGGAGAAAGAGAAGCCAAAGTATCGAAGCTCCCTTCATGACTGGGAGTCCACCAAACATAAACCACCATCACAGTTTTGGAAGTTACGGAGTGTGTAGTGCCTGGCCTGTGCAATTACAAGGTTCCCGTTAATCGAGTAGGTTTGAAAAGAGAGCTAGGTGTTTGTTTCTGTTTTGTTTGTTTTGTTTGTATTCATTTGTGTTTATTAAAAATAGCGCATAAGCGCTTCAAAATCCATTTCCGTGTCCTTGGGTCTGGTCTTAAAGGGGCAACGAACGTGAAAAGTGAAAGGATCTTTTACAATATATATATATATAAAGTGAATAGGATCTTTATACAATATATATATATATATATTATATTTACATACGCTGTAAGCGAACCAGAGATCAACAAGCAGCCATGTTCTTGGTTTCAAGTCTGCCCTGCTAAATCTATACTACTGTTGTATCAAGAAGAAAAATAAATAACCCTACCTCTCTGAGATTTGACTGTGTATATATGGCGCCTGATAATTATTCCAAAGACCACACTACAGAGATTTGGTGGTAGCAGATGGAGATGTTTTATCCCCTTGTTTTCATTGCCGAGCACTTAAAAAAAAAAAGAGAGACTCAGACTTGCTTGTCAGCAATGGCGGAAGAAGATACTGGGATCTCACCATTACCATTTAAAACAGAACTGCCTCCCTGTTTTACAGGAGAAAACAATGAAAGCTTCAGTCAGTGGATAAGGAGGTTTGAAGTAAGATGCAAGATTGCGACTAATATGAGACCTGAACTCTTAGTTAAAATATTACCATCCAAACTTGCAGGCCCAGCTTTTAGATATTGGGATAGTCTTTCAGACCAGGTTAAATTAGATTATGAAGCTGCTAAACGCCACCTACAAAATGTATTCACACAAGATCAATATTTGCAGACTATTAAAACATTTCTCAATGCAAGACCACGCAAATCAGATGAACAACTTGAGGTTTATGCAGCAGAGCTCAGCACACTTGTACTGCATGCCTTCCCAGGATATGGTAGGGAAGCTATAAATGGAGAAGTATTTCGTAGATTCCTTGCTGGACTTGAGTCAATACTTCAGATGAAAGTACAAGAATTTGGAGCTGATACAATTGAAGATGCAATTCGTGTTGCCAGCCAGTGTGAAAGGGCACAGCGGGCACTGAACATCTTTAACTCTTTATTTACCAATCCTGCAATACCAGCTGTGACACCAATGGCCAGTCAAACTCCAACCTCAGTGACCCTAGTTGCTCTCAATGTCCAGGGCATAGAGAGAGGAGCTGAATATAATGCAGAAAGTGGATCATATAACAAACGAAGTAGCAATGCTAAGGATGAATGTGGAAACTACCCGACACCAGAGGAGCCATTATGATAACAGAGATCCAAGAGGCTCTGAAACGCCATACCACAGATATCCAACTGCTTCATACTCATCAAGTTCTCCTCACACTCATGACTACACAAGGGGTGCCAGACCACATTCACCAGCTCGTGATGAAAGAGCACACCGTTATGAGCCAGACTTCTACAGATCACATCAGGACTATCAACCAACATACCGAACTGATCAGAGAGGGAGATCAGAGGAGAGTGCTTACAAGACCTACAGGGATGCAGCCCTTCTCATTACTCCACCTATAGGGAAAGGCCCCCATATGCATCAAGGTCTTATGAGCAACAGTGCAGTTCCAGCCCCTGCTGTTGTCATCATAGGAGAGATCATTCTCCTGCCCCACCAGATGATCGCAGGTATGCAGAAAAACGCAATTCTTCTCCAGGTTCCAGAGAACATCAAAACCGAGTTCGCTTTGCCAGCCCAGAGCGTAGGAGAAACTATTAGGAGCTGAGAAGGAGGGTCACTCCTTAGCTCCTACCCTTACAACATTGGCCCTAAAGAGAGATGGGCAAGTGGAGGACATGTGTGACTTAGTTGAAGATCCACCCACTACTTTTGTGCAGCTGATCATTGAAGGCAGAGAAGTAAGTGCAATGATTGATACAGGTGCTAGCATTTCATTGATTAGTGAAACCTTTCAGAAAGAAGTACCAGCACTGAAACAGAGACCTCTGTTCAAAGATTACATTGTTGTTCGAGCTGTAACGGGAGATCCAATCGACACCCTAGGTTCTGTCCAGTTGCAGCTTAGACTTGGGAATGCTACTACACATCATACTTTCTGGGTTGTTCGCAATGTCAGCAAACCTGTACTGCTTGGATGGGACTTTATTGAGAAGAATGGACTCACAATTGATGCCCATAAGGGTCAAATTCGACTGGGAGACCAAGCCATACCATTGCAGCGATCCCGTCAGCTTGTGCCAGCTTGCTGTAACCTTTCTGTTTACTCACCTGTAATAGTGCATGCCTTAACTGAAGTTGTCAGCACTGCCAAGATTGAGAACTATGACCAGTTTGCTGTCCCTCCACATGGTTACTTTGGGATATTACAACCCTCAACTTCACTTCCTGATGGATTGATGGTAGCCAGAACTGTATCTGCTGTAGACAATGGACTAACCATGATCAGAATCCTTAATTCCACAAGAGCTGATTTGGAACTCCAACCCACTCATTCACTGGGACAGTTCTTTCCTGTAGGAGAAGGTGAATATGAGATTGTTGAGACACCTGTCAATCATATTTACACAGATGGATCAGCCATATTAGATGTTCTAGTTGACCTGAACCAGACCCCCCTTACTGTAGAACAGCAGCAGTTAGCTAAACAGCTACTTTCGCAATATCAGGATCTCTTCAGTAAACATTCTGGTGACTTAGAAAGAACCAACCTAGTAAAACATTCTATACGAATGCATGATGTGCCTTCCATCCGACAAAGAGCCTACAGAACACCGCCACCCCTGCGAAAAGAGATCCAGCAGCAAGTTGAGCAGCTTATAGCCCAAGATGTCATTGAGCCCAGTTGCAGTCCTTGGTCTTCTCCGCAAAAAGGATGGGAGTTATAGATTTTGCGTTGATTACCACAAACTCAATGCAGTTACCATCAGAGATTCTCCTCCATTACCCCGGGTGGATGACACCTTGGATGCATTAGCAGGAGCTACACTTTTCAGCACCATAGACCTTTGTAGTGGATATTGGCAAGTTCAGGTGTCCGAGGAAGATCAGGAAAAGACAGCCTTCATTACTGGAGATGGCCTCTACCACTTCAAAGTGATGCCTATGGGACTCTGTAATACACCATCTACGTTTCAGAGGCTCATATAGCTTGTCTTGAGAGGTATGCATTGGCAAAAATGTGTTGTGTATTTAGATGATGTTATTGTTTTTGGACGAAACTTCACTGAGCACATCTCCAACCTTAGGGAGCTCTTCAGTCGCTTCCGAGAGGTGGGATTAAAGTTAAAATCAGAGGTGCCAGTTCTTCCGTGGCTCTGTTGTGTTTTTAGGTCATCAGATATAAGCTGAGGGCATCCAGCCGGATCCCAAATCAACAGCACGTGTTCAAAATTGGCCTACACCTAAATCGGTGACGGAAGTTCGTGCCTTCCTAGGCCTTTGCTCATATTACAGACGGTTTGTGCTTCGCTTTGCATATCATGCTGCCCCACTTCACCAGCTCACCCAGAAGAATGTTCCATTTAAGTGGTCTTCTGAATGTGAAGAAGCCTTTCAGTGTTTTAAAAAGGCTTTGACCAGTCCCCCTATTATGGCTTTTCCAGACTTTCAACAGCAGTTTACCCTTTATACAGATGCATCTCTTCAAGCCATTGGCTCTGTGCCAATTGCCTATGCCAGCCACGTCCTGACCCAGGCGGAACGCAATTGGTCAGCCTATAAGAGAGCTGTGGGCTATTGTCTGGTCAGTGCGCCACTTTCGGCATTATCCTTGAGGGAACATGTTTGTAATTATCACCGATCACAAACCTCTTATGGGTCTCAAGAAACTACCTGTAGAGGAAGATCTTACAGGTCAACGTGCGAGATGGGCTATTGAACTTGACTTGTTCCAGTGGGAAATTCAGTACCGACGAGGCAGGGACCACAATAATGCTGATTCAATGTCTCGTCGGCCCTCAAAACCAGAAACACCTACATCTGACCCAATAATGCATTCAGTCCCAGTAGACACCCGTGAGATATCAACATCAACCAATGATATCAATACGGTTATTTCTGATGTTTTACTTCTGGAACTATTTGGAAATGCACAGATAGATATCGCTCACAAGCAGCAGCATGATCCACTTCTTTGCTACGTGTTCCAGTGGAAACGTCAAAGACAATGGCCTGCATACAGGGAAATAAAGCATGAGTCACCAGCGCTCAAAAAGCTATGGCATGTCTATCCGCAATTAGTAATCTCATGCAACATTCTTTACAAGAAAGCAAAGAAACAACCTGGAAAAGGAAGTGCACTACTAGTAGTTGTGCTGGAATCTTTGAAAGAAGAAGCTATGACTTAATTGCATGGTCACACCACGACAGGACATCTTGCGAGCATGGGATGTGTGCTATTAGCCCACCATGGCCAAGGACCTCACAACTCACTGCACCATGTGTCTGCTTCTCAAAATATGTTAATTTATAACCACTGCAAGATCAACAAGCTTCTACAATTGCTGTATGTCTCTTTGAGCAGTATGTACAGGAACATGGACTGCCAGAAATGATCCATACAGATCAGGGCCTGTCAATTTGAAGCAGACCTCATTCAGCAACTGTACTCTTTTTGGCATAAACAAAACTCAAACCACAATATACCACCCCCAAGGACATGGATTAGTGGAACGATTTAATCGTACACTAAAAGATCAGTTGGCGAAAATGTTATACCAGAAAGGAACTGAATGGGATGAACATCTAGGACAGGTTCAAATAGCTTATAACACCAGTGTACACAGCAGCACAGGTTATACCCCATTCTTCCATGTTCATGTAAGAGAAGCTAAATTACATCAGTTGCTACTCCTGGCACACCAGCAGCATACATCACAAGTCTCCAACGCAAACTCTCTGAAGCTTTTCGCTCCACTCAACAAGAAGCTGAATATCAAGAGGCTCGTCAAAAACAGTACTATGACCAGAAGGTATAACATGTTCCTTACCAGCCCAACGACCTGGTTTGGATGAATGATCCAGTTCACCGACGACACAAACTGGCTGCAAGATGGAAAGGACCATTCAGAGTTGTCCGTTGCATTCGTAGCCAAGCTCATCACCATGGAGTCACCTATGAAATGACTGACCCACATGACCCACAAAAACTCAGTAAGGTTGTACACTATAATCGGCTCAAACCATATATCACCAAAGCTAATAGCTCTGTGACTGCAGGTCGCAGATCACCAGACATGTCTCCCCAAAACTCAGGACCAGTCCAATTGTTTAGGCCTCCACCTTTGCACCACCATCGTGTTTTCAATCCTTTGCATGCTTTATCCAAGAGAGCTGAAGTTCCTGTAGCACCAGCTCCACATATGCCTTCAACACAGGGGACTGAAAATACAGTTCCAGATGAACTTCCAGCTGTTCTCATATCTGACTTCAGATCACTTTTGCCTCAATCCCTGATGACAGCTGACCCAGTCTCAACAGAGCCTTCTGATGAGTTCAATGATACCGCTGTCCCAGAACCAGCTATTCCAGTTCCAACAGGAGACAACAATGAACCACCAGCTGGCCAACCTGAAGATGGTATTTCTGCAGGGTCCAAGAGCGTCACACCTGCTTATACCACAAAGACTGGCAGGATTGTTAAACCACCTGAGTACTTAAAATAATTTAAACTGTTCAAGAAGTAGAGAAAAAAACTTGTTACTTGTTAGATAACTTGTTATGTACGTTTTGTTGAAAATATATTTGTTGAAATGAGGACGTTTCTTCTACAGGGAGGGAAAGAGATGTAGAATTAAAAAACAGCAGAATTATATATATATATATATATATATATATATATATATATATATATATATATATATATATATATATATATATACACACACGTTGGGAATTAACAATATAATAGCCTTTAGGTTAACACAGGACTTATTATTACTATTACTGGAAAAATGTAAGCAGTATATTTCAGTTCATTTGTGTTTAATTCTATATGTAGCATTTTGGCCATTTAGAGACACTGGATTTCGGGGGTAGACGGAAAGTTAGTGAGGAAGAAGATGGTGACGTCAGACACTAGTTAACGAGAAGCTCATTCACTCTCGAAATAATGTGAGTTTGAAATAAATAGCCACAGGTTAGGCAGAAACAGTAAACAACAAGAAATCTTTCTTACCAAAGCCTGTCTACATCAGGAGTTTGTGAGTGTAGTTTGTTTACTAAATAATTGATAATATATATATATATATATATATATATATATATATATATATATATATATATATATATATATATATATATATATATACATACGCTGTAAGCGAACGAGAGATAAACAAGCGGCCATGTTCTCAGTTTCAAGTCCGCATAAGCGCTTCAAAATCCATTTCCGTGTCCTGGGTCTGGTCTTAAAAGGGGCAACGAACCGTGAAAAGTGAAAGGATCTTTTACAATATATATATATATATATTTACATACGCTGTAAGCGAACCAGAGATCAACAAGCAGCCATGTTCTTGGTTTCAAGTCTGCCCTGCTAAATCTATACTACTGCTGTATCAAGAAGAAAAATAAATAAACCTACCTCTCTGAGATTTGACTGTGTATATATGGCGCCTGATAATTATTCCAAAGATCACGTTACACTGATAATTGAAATGTTTCTCTTCCCCAGTTGAGTCTGTTTATAGTCCCTGTGTTTAGTAAAACCTGCAAGACCTTCTATTATGTTCTGTATTTGTCAGCAAGGGGAAACCCCAGAACCCTAGCAACAGAAAGACAGGAACTCCCATTAATAACTGCTAGAAAACTGAACTTACACAATCTACACAAAGACAACCTGTTCCCCAACTACCAAATGTTCCTTATTTTATGACTTTAATCAATCAAATTCACAGGCATGTATAAACATGTGTAATGGGCAGTGTTGTGTGATAAAGATTTTGTCCAATCCTGTCGGTGAGATGAGATGCGGTTAAAAGCTCTAAAAAAAATTAAAAACAATGATGCAAACTAGCCTGTGGTTTAGACACTTGCTTGCAGTGCGCAGGGTCACATTATCATGCCCAGCCTCCACCCTGTTACACGTGCCACTGCATACTGTGAACACAAGAATAACAAATTCCATTCTTTATAATCTTAAAACACAACATATACAGTGCCTCTGGAACTCGTGTTGATAAAAACAATGAGCTGATATAATAATTACAAAAAGTTGTTAAACTGGTGTCATATATATTGTTGCTAATACACACACACACACACACACACACACACACACACACACACACACACACACACACACACACACACACAGACAGATGCTGACTACTGTGACTCGGAGAAAGGGAAGGAAGGAGGGGGGAGGAGTGATTTCACTGAAACGCAGAAGTGAGGCGTTCAGAAACAGAACGGAAACCTGTCACACCAAGAGAAAGAGAGAAAGAGTGCTAGAGAGAGGGCCCTGGCATTGCAAGGGTTAAAAGATGGCACCATGGAGCAGGTCAAAGGAGCAGAAATATGGAGTGGGTAAGGATAATGGCACCTTCTGTTGATAGACATTATGCAGTTACCACCAGCTTCTCTCTGTATCAGTAAATTATTCTTATTTCAGGTTAAGGAAGTACTATAGTTCTCTGTGAGGCTTCCTCAGCACAGGATGTGGGCAGGTGCTTGATGGCTGAATGTTGACTATCAGCTACAAGTCTTTGATACAAAAATATTGTTATTTTTGTTGTTTCATTCTGGTCAAGACAGTGTAATTCTGTGCAGCTTTGTTGGGAGGGAGGGAATGGACTTCACAATTTCAAATTCATATAACAGTAGTGGGAGGGTTTCACATTGACAAGCAGTAAGACTTTTATAATTTGGTGAGAATACAGAATTTATACAGGTTGCACTGTTGTATAGGCTGTGCGTGCGTGCGTGCATGCGTGTATGTAGAGTACGTATATAAGCATTTGGATCAATCAATTAGCAACTTGGGAAAAGCAAGATTTATGTGGGGAAAAAACGAACACAACGACCTCTATTTAAACAATGTAAGCAAGGAGCACAATTTGGTGGTTTGTGTGTTCCAGTATCAAACTTAACAGCTAGTTTACAAGCCTTTTTCTGCAAATCATTATTAGAACAATTACGCAAAAACTTAAGGCTGCTTACAAGCCACATAAATATCTGTGTTTTTTGTATTCTTGGTATTGTAAGTTATATTGGGTACATTTTTTTTTCTTTTTGAAAAATGCTAAACATGATTTAGGTTCTCCATAAACAAACAATACAACAAGATCTGAAAAGTCTCTTGCAGCATCTTTCCATTGCATGTTTTACAATGATGGCATGCTGAGACAAAGACAGGGTTAACGGATTCAGCAGTGGTATTAAAGACCAATGTTTCTCCCATGTACACACATATTAGTTCAAAGAGCCAGCTATATATATACACACTGTGCCTGCAGAGATGTAGGCTCATTTCCCTCATGCTGAGCTTGGGTTTGCAAAATGAGAGCTAGGCTATGTAGCAACCAGTTTGTACTATTATATTTGTAGAAATGCTGAAAGCTTCGAATCGTAGGAAGTCACAGAGGAAGTCTTTCTTTGACACAGAATCTCAGACAGACACACATACTGAGTACCAGTGGTGTGACTGGGATGTACAAACTATGGGATCGACCCAGACCCCACTCCCTGTACATGTGCCCAATGAGCTTTGCACTGTACAAATATGATTGTGTAATGTATTAATAATGAATCAGTACTTTATACTTCATGTATTTATAGGGCATTATAAAAATAAAAAAAAACTGCATTTGCAAATGGATTTTAATACTTACAGTGTATAGGTCATATTGTGTGGGGTCACGGTTGATCTAATTTACTGTGGGGCCCTTGAACCGCCCAATCCCACACTGAAAACCACCACAGTAATGTTAGTATACAGTCATTCCTGTATACAGAAACCACAATGCTCAATGTTTTGCTGAAGTGTACAGCATTTTTTGCAACATTCCTTTTTTTTTTTCTTTGCAAAAGCAGATGACTTGGAAAAGGATCAACTTTCTATACTTAGTCTTGATAGCTTACTTGGCAAGGCTCCAAATGATCTTTGTAAACCAATATTGCTCTGAGATCAAGCATTGCAACTGTGCAGACAGAAATCCTTTACTGCATGTTTTTGTCGATCTCATTAAGATTACACCACAGTGGTATTCTGTGTGCTGTAACAATACATTAGTTCAGTAAAGCCAATGAGCACTGGTAAGAAAAGCATGTGGTCTTTTATTGGTATTTGGAAAAGGATACTGTGTACTTTAAATCATTTGAGGCTTTCAGTGATATAATCCATTTACATGTTATTTCAGCAACTTACAATTTCAATGGGACAGGGGAAATACATCTGTCCCTTCAGATTGGGGACACCGTCCACATCCAGGAGACCTGTGAGGGTGAGTTCAACACATGCAAAAAGGGAACCTGACTTCAGTCAGAAAATCATGCTATATTATTTAATAAAGCTTAGACTAGACAACACTACTACAACATAAATATTTTATGAAACTTTCGTCAGCATTTGGCCTCGCCTTTTGGGTATAAATCAACTTGCAGACAAAGTGAAGAGGTTGAGCATGGCAAAGCCATGGGCAGGTGGGCAGGGTAGCTGCCCTCCCACATTAGACACCCAAAAAGCAGGTGGAGGAAAACTCTGGTGCACATCAGAGATGTAATAGATTGAGGTAACATATAAATCTTTTCCTTGCCAGTCATTAGAGGTGTTGTTTGTCGAAGGACAAATATGATACTAGCTATCTAACTGACGGTTTGATCTGGTACTGGAAGCGCATAAGATATGCTTCATATTTATGTGATTTGATCTAAGGTTAAAATGAGTTCCCTACCAGAATCATCACTTTACATAATTTCTGGCATTGTAGACAACACATTAACCTGGGACCCGGGTTCAACCCTCAGTGCTGACGTACTATTCCATGCATTTAACCTAAATATGACCATTTAACCTGGTTTTTATATACATCATAAAATGTGGGATTTGTATGAGAATGCAAAGGAGCATGGATTTTTATTTAAATACACCCTGTAATGAAACACTGCCTGAAATAAACCATTTTATTTGAAAGCACTGTGAAAATCTTGATTGTAAATTTTTTTTCTCTTTTGGTTTTAGGTTGGTTCAAAGGGTACTTGACAAAAAACAAATCACGTGAGGTAATTTTTAAAGTGATGATTCATGACTTTATTTTCACTGGCAGTGTCACAGAAAATAGATAAAACAGCAAACACTATTATAATCAAAATGGGTAGATGTATAATATCTACAATTTTTCACTGCCTTTTTTTCCAGCTTCCTACATATGCTATGGAGTGGGCAATTTGCCTATAGCTGCCCAATTTGGAAAATACAGGCCTAGGTTTCAAAAAGCGTCATGATTTAAAAAGGCAAAGTTAAACAAGTAAAATAAGTTTCCAAAAGCAGCCAAGTCTGGGTTTCTAATTTATGGCCCCTTTTCATTCCTTTTTTTTTTTTTACTTGGCTGTTTCGTACAGGTGGCTTGTTCTTTTTAGATACGGTGAGTCATGTGTGTGTTTTGCTTGGTTCTTATAGGTCAATGGTCATG
This sequence comes from Polyodon spathula, assembly GCF_017654505.1. NCBI lineage: Eukaryota > Metazoa > Chordata > Actinopteri > Acipenseriformes > Polyodontidae > Polyodon > Polyodon spathula. The sequence goes on along the minus strand of NC_054555.1, from coordinate 7,970,386 downwards.
TGTACCTCTTGTTTTAAAACAGAACCCTTAGCTCAAGAGAGGTTTACTTGTGCTATGTGTAACCCATTTCAATTCAAGTTCTTTTGAGTGAGTCTCAGAAAAAGAATTCCCTATTTCCAACTGTTTATAGATCAGGGAGTACAGTCAGAAAGCTAATTTCCTTTATGACAGCTGTTATTGGGGGCTTTTCTGGGGAAAAAAAAATAATAATGTGATGGCTCTCAAAGATAATAAAGATTTTTTTCTCCATGAAAATCACACAAATTGCACACTGGACTGTTATTGTGAGTTATATGTCTATCCCCAGCCTCAGTATATCTTTGTATAAGCCTTTGAGAGCCATTAACTGCCTCCCAGGGGGTGCATTATTGTCCACAGTGATGGGATGTAGAGTAACAGTGGAGTGCATACTGCTGTAATGGGGATGGCTGTGTGTTTGATGTGAATTCCCCTTCTTGTCGTACAGGGTGTGTTTCCAGCTGCCTTTGTCCATGTGAAGGAGGTGATTGTTGAGATGAAAGGGTAAGGAAAGAATTCTCTGTAGTTCTGACTATTTTTTATATGGGCTAGGACTCAATTATAGTGCTTATCCATATAGTGTACGATAATAAATGCTGTGTAAAAATAAGGGTTACCACAGAACTGCCCCTGAGAATGCAAAGGCAAAATGCCATCACATGGAATTGAGCCAAATATGGCTGTGACAGGAATGTTTAGGAGCCAACCACAGGAAGAAAAATGTGCACAGGAATGACACAAGCCAATAATACAGGCAAAATCAAAGCAAATGTAGAAATTGTGTTGTAGCATATTTTAAACCATCACAGTATTTGTTGTATTTTATTGCCTCTGATTGTATTGATTTGTTTTAAAACGCAATGTCGTTGTCCCGCTCCCCCCCCCCCCCGCCACGTCTGCAGGGAACAGGAGTGTGTGACCTCAGCAGACATGCCCCTGGTTAAGGAGGTGACAACTACCCTCAGGGAGTGGGGCAGCATATGGAAACACTTGTATGTGGTAAGAGCTTTTTTTTTTTTAAAGAGTAGTAGCTTATGTTCTGATCTTATTATTTCTTCATAAGACAGAAAATGTCTGCAGAATTAGATTTTTTTTATTCCAATATATTGTCTAAATATTGTGATCTCGACATACCGGTTTGCTATATCAAGATCCTGAGATCATTTATTATGCGATCCTGATATAACACCATTTTTATTTTATGTTTTTCAACTGTCCTTATGAAACTTGCATGACCCAGTAGCCAAACGGCCATCAGAATTATACAAAACATTTATATGAATCATCCATCACTTAAAACACTCTGAGCTAAAACATATAGATCATTCCAACTGAAATGGACTATATTCTGGGGTGGCATTTGTAGTTGATGATACATTAACCACATGTATTGGAGAAAATAGGCCCAAGGGAGGTATCATGAACAGCAAAAATAAATCTGTTTAAAGTATACCCCTCTTTGTTGGTCCAACATAAACCACAATGACTCTTGCTTTCTTGGCTTCACTGTCACCCTGTGCCACTTGATTAGGACTGTCTCTCATGGCAAGCTGCATTACAGTTTGAAAGGTATTGTGACTCTCACCTCTGCAGACCAACAAGCAGGACAAGTGGCGGCAGGTGCAACGCATGATGTGGGAACTGATGGAGTGGCGCTCCCAGCTGCTGTCTGGGACATTGCCCAAGGATGAGTACAAGGAGCTCAAGCAAAAGGTCACCTCCAAGATCGACTATGGGAACAAGTAGGTGGCCTTGACTCTCAATCTGTTTCATTGAAGGAGGATAGCAAGAGTGATTGAGATTGTTACTGTACATCACAGCCATTCCAACATCAGTTCCAGTCGGGGTCCGTAAGAAACGGTCTCAAGCTATCAGCCTACACTATCAATCTACTTGTTCTCTGTAGCATTCTGGAGCTGGACCTGGTGGTTCGAGACGAGAATGGGAACATTCTAGATCCAGAAGACACCAGCGTGATCAGCCTGTTCCGAGCTCATGAGGAGGCAACCATTAAAATCTCTGAACGAATTAAAGAGGAGATGGTATGTAATGCACTGTAATACTGTTAAGGTACCAGTGACTTAAAATACATGCATTCAAAATAAACTTGTTTTTCTTATATCTATCTTAACTAGACTTTACTAGGCTGTGAGCTTGCTTAGAAGATTCCAACTGCCAGGCATTGAACAGAGTAGCTCTTTCCATGTAAAATATGTGACAATGAAATATTTCAACATGCTGGCTCAACCTTTCTTTGCAGATATAAGTAAAGTAAAGAAGTTGGAGCCAGCAGAGTTGAAAGGTCACATTGTCACATGATTGCAATTGAATGAGGGGTCAGTTTAATGCCTGGCAGTGTGGATACATATCTACAACTTGTTTAATCCTAGTTTACATAGATATGCAGTCACAGTCAGGCAGCTATTGATGGGACTAGCACCTGTAACCACAGTCAACCACACTGAAGCAATTCTTAGACTGAAGCATTCTTCTCTATAAATGTAACATAGTCAGACGGTTTTGTTTTCTTTAAGACTAAGTTTAACTTAATGTTGAGAGCATGTTAAAACAATGCATTGGAAGCTATTAGAAAGTCTTACATGGTCTGACAGGTATAATGTGTCAAGTATACATCATTCTATATGCAGGTACAATAATAACACATATCCTTACTCGTGCTTTATCTTTTCATGGTAAAAAAAAAAAATGGTTATTTCAGGCATTTCACGGTCTAAAAATAGATATTTCAAGATATTTCACGATTTACGCCATATGTATTAAAGCAGAAAAACAGCATTGTCACAAGCACAATTTGTCATTTTATCTAGTTATCATACAATAAATGTTCTTAAATATTTAAATTCTTACCTGAAAAACAGTAAATGCCATATTGTACAATATTTAGTTTTTGGTTTTTTTTTTTTTTTTTTTTAATTATTATGTCTTTTAAAGACATTCTATTTTCACCATCAGTTAATTATCAAACAAAAAAATTAAAAAAAATTTAAAATTAAATATAAACCTAATGACACATGAAATGTCCTCTTCTTGTAGTGGATAGAAATATTTCTGATCTTTGATGCAGCTGGTGTCTTTTTCATTGAAGACATTTGAAAGAAATTGTGCAGCTTTATGCAGTGTGTTTATCAATCATTTACAGGAAGCGAACTAAACTGGCTGCCAGGTTCCTAAATGCAGAGTAAATTCCACTTAAAATAAAGCATTGCCCAAACAAACTAATTCCTGTCCTCCTGTCCTAGCTTAATGAGTGAAAGTTGCTTAGCAGTAGTTTTTCTCCTTCTCTCTCTCCCATGCAGTCGAATGTGCAGACAGACCACTCGGGTATCTCGGCCAGGATCCAGTCCTCCCCCACTCACAGCCTCTACGTCTTCCTCAGGAACTTTGTGTGCCGGATCGGCGAGGATGCTGAGCTTTTTATGTCCCTATATGACCCTCACAAACAGGCCATTATCAGGTAGTGATCAGAGAGCAAAGAACTGCTGTCCAACATTGTGAACAGGTGCAGAGTATGCAACTGCTAAATGCTGAGCCATTCATTAGAAAATTATTCTAAACTCTGAGATGTCAGCCACTAAATACATCCAGTCCTTTTTATATGTGTTAACCTGAAGTTTTATTTAATGCAGTCTGTATTGCTTACTAAACGGAGAGCTATGTTTTAGCAATGCTGATTAGAATTACTCAGTTTCTAAATGGAAGCATGAGTTTCTTTGTGAAGCTGGCACAATCAATAAGTGTAAACAACATGTACTGCCAGATTCCAGATGGATATCACTATAGTTTATCATGAGAATCCCACACCGTCTTATACCTGTGTTTCCGTCTTCACAGCGAGAACTACCTGGTGCGCTGGGGCAGCCAGGGATTCCCCAAAGAGATCGACATGCTCAACAATCTGAAGGTCGTCTTTACAGTGAGTGACCATCAAGGGACCATATCAACCCCAACACATAGAAACACAGCTATCCTAATACAGATCGTGTACTGACCCTCACTAAACTGGACTTGTACAATTCTAAACTTCACAAGGCCATGGCCAGTCACTGTGACCACTACATGTGTAATTACTATTTCAGCGTTGAAAGTCATCTCCTAAATTGAGTTTTAAGTTGATAAAAAGGAGCTCAAATTTAATGTGGACAGTGTGGTATGCGTAATTCATGTTTTTCAGTAGTTTCAATATTAGGGCAATGTATACATAAAGCTGTTATGTACAATGTATTAGACATTATATAGAGCAAGGTGTTGAAACAACATTTACCAATGCTTTATAAATATTCTGGTAATATTGTTTGTTACATTTGATCATACGTACTGTGGGGTTAAACACTGTGTGTGGCTTTGGTTCTTCCCCTTTAAAACAATGCCATTAACAGTTGACTCAATAACTTTTCATATGCTAGTCATTTAAAAAAAAAGAAAAACTGACTCAATTGCATTTGAACATTTTCATCAATTTTAACGGGACTCTAATTAACCATCAATATGGTTCTTGATAGTTTTCTACTGTATTTTTTTTTTTTTATGTCCTTCCAAAAAATGTCATCTGTTTGAAAATGGGGCCCACAATGTTACTCCAGTACAGACTGTGAAAGTTAAAGCTTTCACAACCCACTACTATAATGTATTATTCACTTTCCACTGTATTTAATAGATAATCAATTGTGGGGTTTTTTTGTTTGTTTTCTTTAGTTTTTTACTGTATATCATATCATGTATTATGCAGTATTTGAAGTATTATGGATTTTCTTGTCGTTACTGCATCTTGTAAAGTGCTTTATGATGGTGGTCCACTATGAAAGACGCTATATAAAATAAAGATTGATTGATTGATTGATTGATTGTGTGAATCAGGTACACTAACTAATTGATTACTCTCAGGATCTGGGGAATAAAGACCTGAATCGCGAGAAGATCTACCTTATCTGCCAGATTGTGAGGGTGGGCAGGATGGAACTGAAGGATACTAACCTGAAGAAGTGCACCATGGGATTGAGGAGACCATTCGGAGTGGCAGGTAAAGTATGAGTCCTCCCAAATTACAGTATGTAAAACACATAAAAATCTGAACAGTACAAACCCACCTACTGTATATAAATCAATCAAACATGCAATGTCATTTTTGACATTTTGGTTTGAGAATGGCAGAAATGCTTCCAGGAATACAGTTGCTAGGTAGCCACTCCCATAATTCTCCTGCTGAGGTTAAAGCCTACTGTAGGCTATAGAAATTGCAAGTGGAGATGGACCCCCTTTCAATGGCCAGCCACAAGGAGGGATCAATCTTTATTCAGTCTGTTTCTCTCTGACCTGCTTTCTTGTAGTGATGGACATTAGTGACATTATCAAGGGGAAGCTGGAAAGCGATGAGGAAAAGCAATACTTCATTCCCTTTCATCCGTAGGTCTTCAAAGATTTAGGTTTTTTTCATCAAACCCATTGTTGTTATAGACTGTTGGTGGTTTCATTATGATTCATATTGTCACGAACATAAAAACATATTTTATTAAAAAAAAAAAAAAAATCCTTGAAATAACATACCTCAAGTTATACAACTATGAATGTTATATAAATCACAAAGCTTTAATTATGTGTGCTACAACAACTTGTAATGCTTTATTTTTAAGGGACACCTTTTAAGCTTATTTAGTAAATAAGTATTAACAAATGTATAAACTAATAAAAAGGTATAATAAAGTACACTAAAGTTATAATAAAGTTAATCCTCCTTACTTTAACCTTACCCCTTCCTGCTCTCTCTCTCTCTCTCTCTCTCTCTCTCTCTCTCTCTCTCTCTCTCTCTCTCCCTCTCTCGCTCTCTCTCTCTCCATGCAGGGTTGTTAATGAAAACGACTTTCTCCACTCGCTGCTCAACAAGGTGACTGCATCTCGAGGAGACAGTGGGGGGCAAGGTATGGTTATATCAGTTCCTCACAAGTCTCTCTCGCTCATTGCATCACAGGTTCAAACCTGGATGCCTTTCTATCAGACCTTCTCTGACCGTCTTGCACTGCTATAAGATCCCCCACTCCTCCCTGGAATCCAGGAATGATCTTCATTGGTATTTGGCAAAGATAGTCTTTCTGTAGAATCCCTTTTACCCTCCTCTGTGGTCACTGGGACAGCTGCCTCTCTTATCTCTCACAGGCCTGTGGGTCACCATGAAGCCGTTGGTGGGTGACATAGTGCAGATCCGCAAGGACTACCCTCACCTGGTGGACCGCACTACGGTGGTGGCACGCAAACTGGGCTTCCCTGAGATCATCATGCCAGGGGACGTCAGGAATGACATCTACATCAACCTGCAGAGCGGGGACTTCGACAAGTACAACAAGACCAGCCAGAAGAACGTGGAGGTCATCATGTGTGTCTGTGACGAGGAGGGAAAAGTGGTCCCGGTGAGAGAGCCTGAAAGCAGGCCTGGGTTAGAAAGGGGTTTAATAATGTTCTAGTTTGATTTGGACTACATTTTTTTGAACTTTTATTGTTTAAATCAAGTTCAATTAATTGTCATTTTGTGTTAGAAAAAAATAATAAATCTGGCTACAGATACCTGTGCATCAGGTATTAGGGCCCCACCTGAGCTTCATGCTAACTTTCTATACTGTATTTAGTATGTGGTGGCAAGAGAACTTGAAAAAAAAATCACTGATTAAATAACTTAAGGTGAGTTTTGAACTTGGAGGAGAGAGTAATATTAGGATGAAATAACAATATCAAATTAATATTATTAGTATGTATCTTTTAGAATTACCATGTTTTTCGCTACTGGTACTTTAACTCAGTACTTTTTTTTGTTATCCTGTGGTGTAGAAATATTTGTAGCAATTTATGTTTTGGCTAGTGGTACCAGCTGTTCCCTTTTTTTCTTGTTGCCTGTGGCTTGCATAGAGATATTGCTTTTAGCATCTAGTAATGAGATCTTACTGGGGATAGAGGACGAACCGAAGGTATCATAGTTTTTAGGTCATTCTAATAAAGCACATTTTGTATCCTCTGCAGCAAGCCATCTGCCTCGGTGCTGGAGACCGTCCGGTGAACGAATACAAGTCTGTCATTTATTACCAGGTGAAGCAACCACGCTGGATGGAGACTATCAAGGTAAGAGATGTACAAGAGTGTGTAACATGTTTGGATTGGAGGTATACTTCTCTCAATAATCTGGTATAGCATGGCAGTGATGTTCTCCAGAAGTGCCCTATGTCTCATGAAACAGAAGTATACAGAAGCACTTACCAACCGTTCACCACCTCTCATCCCTGTCAGTAAGATCTGGAAACTTTCCAATTGTGACTCAAACTGACTTGCAAGAGGAAGATACAGCTTTTACATATTACAGAAAACATGTGCGGGATAATATTTGCATGAAAACGAATCAGTCATCTGAGGGACAACCATTTAAACATTTAAATTATGTGTGCTACACACAATTTCCAATATTTTTTTCCTCCACTGAACCAGAGTTGAATATTATTGATACTAATATTGTATATACTGTATGCTGTAAAATGTGTTTAACTCTGAATTCAACAAAACAGTCCTGTGCTCCTCCAACCACTAGGTGGTGATACCCATTGAGGAGATGCATCAGATACACCTGCGCTTTATGTTTAGGCACCGATCGTCCCATGAGTGTGAGTATGGATCTCATTTGCTGTCCAATGAGAAGCACCTGTATTATTTTCATAATATTAGTATTTGATCCAGGCTTGCCATCTGTTTCTTGAAATACAGATTTTGTGCTTTAAAATATGATTTATGAGTTGCTGCACATATCCATATTTTACCACTCTGCACACTCTTATCACTTTAGCAGAAATCAAACAACGCTCGTAAATGGGCTCTAGACAGGAAGGTGATGTCAGACCTCCATCTAAACCACACCCCTTCATTTTTTTTTTTGTAAGACATGACCCAGGATGACCTAGGATGTTAGCAGCTCTCTGGCTCATGAATCACGAATCAGTACAAAATTCGAAACTTATTTTCCATTTATATTTAAAACAGCAAAGAGGCACTTTTGTGCCTCAGTTAGAGGAATAAAGGAGTATTTTAGTCATTAGTTATTTATCTGACCTGTGTTTTCATTGTCTACTCAAGAACCCAAAACTGAACCTTATGTGTTTCAAGTTTTACTGTTTTTTTTTAATGTTTTTTACTCCTCAGCTAAAGACAAAAGTGAGAAGAATTTCGCCATGGCCTTCATCAAGCTGATGAAAGACGACGGGACTGTTTTCAAAGATGGTTGCCACGATCTCGTCATTTTCAAGGTTAAAAAGATCTTTTATAGATTGTTTTATAAATGCCCTTGAAATGCCCTCAGCCTTCTTCCTATAAAGGAAGATGGTCTCTGTTTCTTACTGATAATAATAACAGATATTGACAGGTGCTGTTGCAAGTGCCACATTTCATGTTTCCCAAGCCACACAACCAAGAAAAAACATTGTGTAGGCACCTCTTGAACCAGTGGTTTTAAAGCTTGTATCCTGAGCCCTGTGTGCCTCTCCTACAGGGAGACAGTAAGAAGATGGAAGACGTCGCCTCCTACCTGTCTCTGCCCTCCACGCGGCAGCAGGTTGATCAACATAAGGGGACAGGTCTGAGTCGAAGCAGCAGCAGTGTGGGCAGCTTGTCCTTCAGCTCCAGAGATGTCTTCATCATCTCCACCCTTGTGTGCTCCACCAAGCTCACTCAGAACGGTACCCCTTTTTACACCTTCACAGCCAGAGATGCAAGAAGCATCCTCAGACTAGCCCTCTTGCACGAGCTCCACTAGGTCAGTTTTGTGATGCGCTCTTTCTGTTTAGTGGGACTACTGGGATTGCTGAAGTGGCGCACACGACCTGAGATGCTGAAGGATAACCTGCAGCAACTCAAGTTGGTTGATGGGGAAGAGGTGGTCAAGGTACACAAGCCCATGTCCTTGTCTCAAGTTCTTTTATTTTTAGATGATTTAAATAAAAATGGTGTATTTCGTAGCTTTGTGAATACACAGTTCCAAATGTTTGTCTGTATTTTTCTTGTTTTTCTGACAAACAGATTATGGTTTCTTTAGCAATAGGACAATTGAACGACATCATTAAACAATTTGTTGATTTCTTCCCTTTCTAAAGAAACATTTCACTAATAAGGTGCAATTGGTAAAGTACTCTTTTAGATAGTTAACAGCCTTGCTTGCAATTGAGTACAACTGCTACAAAACTAACAAATGATCACCAGCAAAGAGGAGGTGGCCATGTTAGCTTTCCCTCTTTCCCTGTGCATCTCTGTCTCTGCGAACATAACTGAACCAGTAGACTGAGAACATTATCATATTATAAAGAGTCATTATTGCAACCCTTCTACATATCCAAATCCCTTTCACTGGCCCAAAGTAGAAATGGCATTCTGTTGTGGGGCATATGACCCATAGGTATCCAATACAGGCCACAAAGTGAATTGTGCTGAGCTGCAGTCAGTGTGAGATTGATTTAAAGAGCACCTCTCTCTCTCTCTCTCTCTCTCTCTCTCTCTCTCTCTCTCTCTCTCTCTCTCTCTCTCTCTCTCTCTCTCTCTCTCTCTCTCCCTCTCTCCCTCTCTCTCTCTCTTTCTCTCTCTCTCTCCAGTTCCTTCAGGACACTCTAGATGCCCTTTTCAACATCATGATGGAGTACTCCCAGACTGACGAATATGACTATTGGTATTTGATGCCTTGGTGAGAGCTACATGCAGCAATAATAATAATAATAATAATAATAATAATAATAATAATAATAATAATAATAATAATAATAATGCTGTGTCCTTCTCAGATCTACATTGTTGGACTGATTGCTGACAGGAAGTTCCAGCACTTCAACACTGTCCTGGAGGCGTACATCAAGCAGCACTTCAGTGCTACACTGGCATACAAGTGAGGACTGATTACTTTCTGTCTGTCTGTCTCCCTGCATGGCTGTGTTCCTATCCGCAGTCAGCATGGAGCACAACTGGACAGCCCATTACAATTGAACTTCAGCTTTATTTGGAATAAACTATATTTACTGTATATTGTATTGTACATATTGTGATATAGTGAATATTGAGAGTGTCGAAAAGCACTGTTGTGATTCTCACTGCTGACAAAAGAGGGCAGAAGAGGAGAGGAAATTCTACCAGTTGCATGAGTGTTTAAATAAAAATTGTATTCTCTGGTGCATACTATCCTTATAACCAAATCTATAAGAAATAGAAAACCAGTCAAAGGAAACTGCTCTCCTCTCATTTTATTGCACCAGCGTGCAGTAAAGACGACCTGTAATAAGTTAATGAATGCTCTAAGTTATTGTAACTTCAATAACAATTCTGATCATTTTCTTGTAAATGTGGAAAGTGCATAATTGCTGAGATATATGTCTCCTTTAAATACCTTATTAACATAGTTCAATAGAGGGAAAAATAGACTTAATACCTTGCTAGCACAGTATTCGCCCTGTTTAATGGAATCTAACCTCATAAGACAGAATTGGCAGGGGCAGTTCCTCCTCAGCAGCCCCTACTGGCTGGGCGCTCGAAGCGGACCTCTGCAGAACTCACCTTTGTCTTCCAAGGGGTTGCTAGCTTGGCAACATCCACTGTGTAGCTCATGGGGGTCAAGAGGCAGTTGGGTTTGGTTGTGGGATTGGGGAATGCCCACTGACCTTCAGTTCTCCTGAGTTGTTGTGGGGATTGATACGGTGAGGGAACTCAATGCTGCATTCTAATTTGTAGAGGATAATATAGTGAATGATCCCCAAACCCCATGTTTCACAGGAAGCTGATGCTGGTGCTGAAGAACTATCTGGACACTTCGAGCCGCGGTGAGCAGTGTGAGAATATCCTGCGCACATTGAAAGCACTGGAGTATGTCTTCAAGTTCATCGTGCGATCCCGCATGCTCTACTCACAGTGAGTACTCCTGTCAGCTCAGGTCTGCTCCAGCTAATCTGGGGAAATACAGGTTGTCAGAAAGGGCTCAGTCAGTTTAACAGTGTTATATTGTATCATAATCACAAACCACATGCTACTCTAAATCCTGGTAGTCTGAATTAACCTATAATTCAAACTGTGCTGTCCTAATAAAATGCATGCATAATGAAATGAACTTTAACATCGTAGTTCCATGCTGTGCATGTACAACGTTTACAGCTGTCTCTGTATGTTTTATTCAAATAGTTATTGTTGATTTTTGATTAAATGTAAGTATCAAAAACATTAAACAATGTCTATGCAAGGCATTTTGAGTCTGGTACAGACTGATCAGTATTCAAATCACTAATATGAACTGTGTTCTGTCCCAACTACTTTGGTTTAGGTACGGTCTGATAAATTTGATTTTATTTATTTTAAATAAATGTTACAGTGTTTTTCCTACTTGTATATTTGTGGACTACATGCACTGAGTAGTCCCATATAACTAAATTGAATTAACAAGTGATGAATCTCTAATCTACATTTAGTGAAGTGAAGACACTCCTTCCTTAGATAATCACAATCAGCCAAGATAGCATGATTTGATATAGGTTGTTTAGCAGAATGCATAAGAGGAAACAACATATCATTTATCAAAGTCAGATCTCAAGGCTTTTCCACTGTAAGTAAAAGTTGGCAAAAACATGCAGCTTTTATATATTACAGAATACATGTCAGGAATGCCATTAAATCCGTCATTTGAGAGGGTGTGTATACATATTGCAGGTGCAAGCACTGCAGTTTCATAAAACCACTAACTCCTGATTCAGTTGTAGAATGCTCAGTTTTCTGGTTGGTTTTAAGTAATCGAGGCCAATGCTGATTCTGAGAACAGGATTGTGTATATGTTGTCTGCTTTGAACTTCATTGCTCTTCATACTGCTCACTGATTTGTTTTAGAACAATGCAGTAGCCGTCTGCGCAACTTTTTGCTGTAAAACAGAAGCTGATGTTGATCAATTACAGAGCGATTCATCATCTCGAACACTGACCTAGCTTCAACAGCATCCTTTAAATAACTACGAAATGCAATATGTCTTAATGGCAAATGGATACAGTAGCTGCAGAAACAGACAGAAAGACAACTTCTTTGCCACACCTGCTGCTGAAAATAAGCTCCCAGTTCCTTAGTACAGTCACAGTGTGCATATTGGTGTGGTATCTGATTGTTTGCATAACTAAGGCATAACTGTGTTGTGCATTAACATATTAAAGCTGTGTTTCTTTAATTAGCTGAGATTGTTTTGATGCTGTCGAAGGAGATAGCAGGTGCTAACTGGCCTGTTTGTTTCAGTCTGTCTGCATTTCTCAACTCTGACATTGCAGTTGTCATTAAGCCATATGCTCTCCTGTGATACTGAGAGCTTCAGTTTTATGTTTGGTTCGGAAATCTTACATACTTGAAAAAAAAGAAAGAGTGCTTGACTTATAAAATGTGCAGCAAAACTGTTTTCTTCTGTCTTTTTGTTGGTTCTCAAAGTAAGGGACTGTCTGCACAAAACATATTGCAGTAGCATCAATGCCATCAGTGATGGATGCAAGTGAACAGTTGCACAGCATTATGACTGTGGTTTATTCATTTCAAGTTGTGGTTAACTGAACAGGAAATTTGTATAGGACAGTGAACCTATATTAATTAAGCAATATACTGTAGATGGGTTAGACAAACTAATACAAACATAGACAACAGACACAAACACAGACATTTTACACTTTTATGTAAATGGATTGCCCTAACATGACTGACATTGATATTAACCTCATTCTTGTCATACTCCCTCACAGATTTTTATCAAGAATAGATCTGGTACAATATGTTAACAATACAGCCATCGGCAGTCTTAAAAGTATGCAAGCAATCTCAAAGATTGAGCAATCTAACTGTAATCTAATACAAACTGGCTTAAAGGCAATTTATTACACACACAAAAGAAAAAACAGATGTATTTGATTGCAAACAAAGAAAGTTATTTTGACTGCAATGTTTTGCTGTAAACATGTGGGGCATCTACAATGGTAATCTTCGGAAATTTGACCTTCCAATGTGCTTTATCTTAGCCAAGGTACAATATTAAACAGGCTGACAACAGAGTAGGGCAGCCCTGGTCAGAGTCACTCCACAGAGAAATGATTTGTTGTGTAAGTTCTTGTGAGTGTTATGAGATGCTGGTGATGCATAATAGCAAACAATTTGAGCTGTTTACCGGGTGTAGGCAGCTAGAGGTGTATGTTTAAAGATTGATTCAATTGTTCTGGAGGGATATAACGACACTAGAGGTTTTACTTTATTTCAGTTTTATAAACATTTAAGATTAAACATGTTTATCCACTTATGCTTTAACAAATTGGCAATCTTTGTAACCAATCAGAAAAGCCATCACTGTTTTATATTGTATTACTGCGACATGCAGTGCAATTGTACTGTATATGAAAAACAAAACTGTGATGACATATTGAATATGAAATAAATTGACCTACACTGTACATTTTATGTAACACTAAGGCTAGCACCTTGGTATATATGGTTTTGACAACAGTTAAATGTTTAGGTGCCTCTGTGATTACTGCTTCTTTCTTTTGGGAAGTTAGAAGATTGATTTCTAATTAGGATGTTTAGGATGGCTTGTAGATATATTCATTCTGAGACAGGTGAAATATTAGTAGTTTTTTTAAGTCTTGGAAACTGAAGCACATGCCAGCTGAGTGCGTTCTATGAGATCTGTTCCCATGCTCACCATGATATAAGCTGACTTTAAGGCATGGTAAGTTTTCCCAGCACAAACGCTGAATGAATCAGGCTGTCTGTCTTTGCCTCTCTGCAGGCTGTATGAAGGGAAGGAGCAGATAGAATTTGAGGAATCTCTCCGGCGTCTCTTCGAATCCATCAACAATCTAATGAACAGCAAGCACAAGACAACCATCCTACAGCAGGTCAGGTCTCATCTCAAGTCTCCCTCGTGCACCCTCTCAATCCCAGGCCTCTCAGTGTTCCTTCGGGAAAACTTGTATGCTTATCATGACTTCACAAATTAGCATATGTTCTAGTAAACACGCATTTTCATCTCAGAAAGGATTTAGCCATTTCACCCAAAGACTAAAATTCTCCATAGCAACCTCAATAGTAAATGGAAGTAAACAAAAGAAAAGATTTATGGAATTCATTTTCTAGCTACAATCAAGGATCAACATTTATTAAACATTATCGCAGTGTACCATGGTAAAAGCAGAGGGTCTCCTGAGGCTCTGCTTGGAGTACAGGGTGAGTCATGCAAGTGGAGTGCTGTATTTTTTTCCCTCCACTGTAGAAAATCATCTGGGGATAGTTTAATTCATCAGTGACCCATACTGGTCAGATAGTCAACAAGCCCCAGGCTTGGCCCCACCTCCGTGGATAAGTGTCTTGGGTGTTTTAAATCATATAGTGTTGCTATAGCCTGTTATTATGAGTAACAATTAACAGCTGAACATAACAGTTAATAATGTAACAGTTTAAAGATTCAATAAAGCAGCCTTTATATATGCTTTACTGATTTTTTTTTTATAAAGGATCCTAAAACTAAAGGATGCCCATGTACTTCTATATGTATCTTAGAATTGTTTATGTACACCTAATTTAAATGAAAAACACTATTTGTAAACAAGGTCTTTCAATAAAAAGTTCCCTGTCCTTGTGAAATAAAGTACAGGGTTAAGTGAAAAGTGCCTGTCAGCACTCAGCAGACAGCTTTCTAGGATTAAGTGACAGATCTTCTACTTTCTGGTCTTGTGCATTTTCATATCTCTAGGTGGCTGCACTGAAGTATCTGCCTGCAGTTCTCCATGACGTAGAGACTGTTTTCGATGCCAAGCTGCTCAGGTACACCGCACTGGTGGGCAATGAAAATTTATTGACTGGAAGTTGTAATGCAAGAATCAAAAAGGCACTTTAGTCAAGAGATGAGGAAAGAATGAAAAAAAAAAAAAACACAGCTCAACTGTGAGATAGCAGAATGCATCCTCAATAATGACTCTGGGCTGAGAAGGCAGTCTTTCCATCACCGGGTATATAGAGATGCTGTCTTACTGATCACAATATTGGCAGAGCTCATGTTCTGTTGTGGCCACCTCTCCTCTGCATTTAAAAAAATAATAATGATATTCAGTGTTGCCGACAAGCGTTCAATAAATCCCCCTTGTGTTTAAATGGCCACAACACAATGTGTAGGTGAGATGCTGTTTATATAATTAAACACGCTCCCTGTGTTCCAATGCATAACATCCTGACCCTTCTGAATTATGATCTTGTATCTCACCCCATAAATGCCCCCTCACCCCACAGCCAGCTGCTGTATGAGTTCTATATCTGCATCCCACCGGACAAGCTGCAGAAGCAGAAGGTACAGTCCATGACTGAGATTGTCAGCAGCCGGCTCTTCAAGAAACAAGGTAAGGAGTGCTGGACAACCTTCAACTTTCTTAATTGTTGTAAACAGGATAGATCCACTGACAAACAGATCATTTCCAGGATTGTCCTGTTTAATGAGATTGGTGGAATGAAAGCCTTGTATTGTTTAAGCATTAGACAAGAACCAGGCAAGAACTTCATTGACCTGTACTGGATTTTTTTCCATGACATTACAGTTAACTCCTTGCTCTTCTTTAAAAAATGTCAATGGGATCTGTAAAGGCCATAGTGTAGACCTGACCTCTGCTTACTCATTCAAAGGATCTTTATAACTTCAGTATTGTCTATACGTTTTGCCCTCTAACCATGTCAATACTATCCCTCTAAGAAGCATGCAATGCATGTTAATTTGTGGTTAAATGTTTTAACACCAGGATGAGAATATCATGGTTCTTGGTCTATTTAATCTGCACTAAGCAGTTAAAACATGCTAAACTACTTGCAATCAAGAATGTACCATGCATAGTGTTCATTTTATTGTAAGTGTGGCCATTCCAAATTGTCAGTGAAATGTAAGTAGTAACAGTCTATTCAGACAGCTAAATGGTTCACTGAGTATCTCAAACCACCAGATGACTGTAACTATTGGAAATGTTGTAGGGATTTTTCCATTGATCGAAACACCTCCACACCATTTATTTGTTTGCTGGGGTGTGTTTAAACTGCTGAAAGCTCAATTCGTGTCTTGTAAAATTCTGTTAATTTCTTAGTGTTTCTAAAATAAAAAAACACAAATTAAATCTCGCAATGTGTTTTTGTATTGGTAAAATATAATGAAACTGCTCTTGAAATCTAGTCTAAGCTCCAGTTATCCGCAGAATATCCATCAATATGATCAACATATAGAGCAGTGGCTCTGGGAGCTGTGTTACACCTAAAGCCAGTGCAGCATGATTGATGGCGCCCATTACCTTATAACTTGCCTGCAATTAATTCATCACCCTGTGAACCATGCTGCGCTGTCAGAAGTCACTGCTGGTAATTAGTGTCTGACTGATCACATCCCAGTTCAAGCTGATTACAAGCGGTCATCGAAAATCAACCTTCAATCGATTCCCTCTGAGTAAAAATAAAGTTCAGGTAAAAACTGACTGACTGAGAAATTATCTAAAAAATATATTTGTAGGTGAGAGCTAAAGAAGGTAGAATATGGCCTAGTGGTTTGAGGGGATGGAATGGGATTCAGCATGGCCTTGTGTTTAAAGTTGAAGGACTTAGAGGCAGTGTGTCCTAGGGGCTTAGAGCTGAGTGATTTGGAGGCAGTGTGTCCTAGGGGCTAAGAGCTGAGTGATTTGGAGGCAGTCTGACCTAGGGGTTAGAGCTGTGGGACTGGGAGGCAGTGACTATGTTTACAGTAGGTACTTGTCATAGATAAGGAGAGGCAATTTGGCCTTGTTGTTGGAGCTGAAGGACTAGGTGACAGTATAACTTAGTGTTTATAGCTTAGCAACTTAGAGCCAGTGTGCCTAATAAAGGACTGAGAGGCAAGGGGCAAAGCTAAGCTGTACTTAACTTAGATTAGTGTGTATGTGTATATATATATATATATATATATATATATATATATATATATATATATATATATATATATATATATATAAACAATGTTGTAACATTCTATTAATCATTCTTAAAATACTTTCTTTATTGAACATCATTTTCACTGAGTTTTTGAAACAGTAACTTAAACTTTGTAAATGCTTTAGAGATTTCTCTGTAAAACCCAAACTGACAGCTACAAACGCATAACAACATTGTTTCCCTTTGAGTCAGGCCGACTATGTTGCATTGTTCTGGAGCTTTCAGAGTTGGTGTCAGTCTGTTTCAGTTGCATTCTTACTGTTCAATTATTTTGGAAACCCTTTGGTTAGAAAGCCACAGGCAGTAAGATGAATAATGATTTAAAAACATTTATAGTAACTAAATGTAAGATGGGCCTGTTCTATCTACCTAAGCCTGAAGGCACTGTGCTGTATAGGGAAGGATACAAATGTTGAATTGTAAGTGTTAAGCTTGAAATTGTAAGTCATATAGCTGAACACAAAAATATTGATAGTTCTTCCAGCTTTACTATAACCAGCTTGGTTCCCTTTTATTGGTACCATAGCTCTATGAAAAATAATATAGAACTATAATGTGTGCTTTGTTCATGTACTTTGATTGTGAAAGTTAATTGAATGTTAATTCTTTGAATGGGTCTGGTTTGTAAAACGAAAAAAAAAAAAGAATGCACCGAAACAAATCTCATGAATCTCTTTTCATCCTAACCACATTTACAATCAAGCAACAGCCCTAGTAAACAGAAACAAATAAATCATTATTTTGAATCCCAGACACTTTAAAGTTCCCAGAACCAAAACACTACTCTTTAACAGTGTTTAAAATTGACATGCATTGCATGATTGCCACATTGAGCACAATGAGCAACACTCAACAGCTGACACCTGGAATTCATTTATGAGTTTACCGGTATATGTTTAGACTCTAAATGTACAAAAGACAATGTCTACTGTTCTATTAAGCCATCTTAGTCAGTAGAAGTGTGCTTTGCTACTGCAAATAAAAAAAAAAACTATACCATAATGCATATGCTATATATATATATATATATATGCTATATATATATATATATATATATATATTATATATATATTATAAATAAATTTTAAACTTGTTTGGCTTTTAAATGAACTAACAAGTTGATTCTAAAATGTACCCAGACCTGTTTCCTCTTTGTTCAAAGTGAGATGCCACTGCAGTTCTCTACTCAAGTGAAGTGAAGTTTTCAAGCTGTTCCTTCAGCAATCTGCATGATTATAAATGCCAGTAAGCGCTGCATCAAGTTCCATATAAAAAATGTAATAAATATGAATCTCTTTAAAAACAGACCCTCTGTGTGAGAATAAACAAGGAGGTATTTATGTGCCAGAGGCAATTTAAACCAGGTTAACAGTGCTGGCTTGCTCTGCTTCCCTTTTCTTCCTGTATCTTTCAATCGTCCTCATCCAAGGGTGCTGGAACTAGGGGTGCTGGGGGTGCGGCAGCACCCCTTGGCTTTGCATGGCTTCTAGCATATACTCAATGGCTTTCAGTACCCCCACTTTAAAAAGTGTATTAAAACTGATATGCTATAATCGCTATATTTCATGTGTTACATTGTGTTGTGAACATGCCTTGCCACAGATGCATGAAGTCAGGAGTTGAAATAGTGAAATAGTTGAATGTTGCTTCTTTTTTTTCCTGAAAAAAAAGCTGTTAATCACAAAACAATGGCACTTGTTTTTACCTTCATATCTTGGTTGAGCCTGATTCTGTTTTGATTAATTTGTATTTCAAAATACATGATTTGCTTATCGATGATCCTAATTGCATTTCGTTCTTGCAGTCATCTAGTTTATTGTTGTGCATTTGATTATTTTCACTTGTTGACTGGACTGATTTTCTTTTCAGCTTACCCAACACAGAGTGTACACTGATGGCAAGCCCATCATTTAAAACCTCCTTGATTTCTAGCAAAGAATAAGCAAAGCAATAATCTGAAACCTAGTCTTTAATTTGTAGTTTTCTCTTTATTAGGTTATAGATTTGTAAAAAAAAAAAAAAAAAGCCTAATTATAGATGAAAGGTGAAAAAGTCAGATGCAATTGTAAAATAAAATATTGTGCAGTTGTTTGCAGTCAACAGCTAGCTGATCGCCCCTGGGAAAACATGAAATATTAAATCTTATAACTGTAGAAACCCTAAAACCCTAAGGTGAAAAAAACAAAACAAATAAATATGAAATTGTCGTTTCAATCCCTTTACTCTTATGAGTTAATGAAGGGGCTAAGATTGTTTGGATATTTTAAAACATTAAAGGCTACAGTAGAATCCAACCCTTTTTTTAAAGCGCTGTGACATGAATTTTTACAGGCTTATTGGCTGCAGGGAGGCTCTCTAGGCTACAGAGGCTCTGTCTGATAATGTGTTTGCAGGCTAGCTGCATTATTAGACTCTGCCAACAGGCATTGGATCTCTTCCCTTTATGAGCGCCTGTTTCCACACATTACTTAAGAGCAGACAGTGGAGAAGGATGAAATATGGATGTGGAGGAGCATTGAGACTACTGAATGTATATTAACACAACTCTGCAACTCAGCTCTCTCAGTTATTAACATCCAGTTATTTGTGGGGGTTGATAGGATCATGTCAAAGAAATGGGCTTTAAAATGTTTTTAAGATTTCTATTTGTTATTACAGTATTTTGGGTGGGGGTGGGAATGAATGGAGGACCACAAAGCTGTATTTAATATGTTGAAAGTCATTTTGAAGACTGACAATCTCAAAGCCTTTGATAGACAGTTGAAAATAGCATTCAAAAGGAATGATATGGTAATGTATTCCTCCAGAACAATTTAAACACCTTATAAACTCACTGACACTGTCATCGTGGCTGACCTTGGTGGCCCTACACCCAGCTGATAATGATATGGCAGGTGTTTCCAATTTTTAACACACACACACACACACACACACACACACACACACTCAGACACACACACGCACGCGTACACATATCCCAGTTGCCTACAAAGAATCCACAAATATACTGAATCTTTTCATGTTCTTAGACAGTGTAGGGAGGGCCTGTCTGTACAGAACAGTTACTTTTAGAGAAGGTTTATTCTTCTGTAAGGCAGCTTGTTTGTGAACACACACAGCGGCAGGGCGCAGTATTAATAGAACAGGCTTCACATTGAGTCTCTGCGCTACCTTTCCGCAGAGAGTGTAACTTGACAAGTGCATGTTCAAGAGCTGGGCGGATGTCAGACTTACAGTACTGCAGAAACAGCAGGAGGCTGGGATAGAATTCCTCCCTCCCTTCTCTTACAAAAAACAGTTGTCCAGGGATTATTGTTGATGCTTAAGCTATATTTAATAGTATGCTGCTTCACATGAAATGATCTCTAGAAAATGATTCTGCATACAAGTTAAACCCAATACCGATTTCTGTGAACTTGGTTCTATTAAAAGGGATTACAGCAATAATGATGACGAGGCATGATGTAGGGCACTCTCCATACAAAGGACCTTTCAATCAATTTCAGTAGACCCTGACAACATACTATCTATCTTAAATGGCATCTTTGGGTTTTGCAATGTAGATTCTGACTCAATTGAGGATTACGTGCACTTGTAGCTATAGATGGTACAGATTTTACTATAGAAAATTTGGAAACGCTTTACATTGCGTGGCATAAATTAATATTAAATAGACATGCAATTGCATATTAAATTAATGTTAAATTAATATTTAGTAGATATGCAGTTTATATTATATTTACGATCAATTATTCCTTGTCACTTTTCATTAACATTTAAGCCAGATTAACTGTATTTTCAATTTAAAAAAAAAACATGTAAACAATGGGAAATATTAATATGAATGGAGGTGATATGCAATTACATTTTCTATTGACTTTTGATTAACATTTAGCAAGAAACCAGCTATTGTATATTTATTAAATATTAATTTAACATTAATTTAATATGCAATTGCATATCTATTTAATATTCATTTCATTTATGCCATGCAATATAAAGTGTTACCGAAAGTTCTTATTAAGGCAGGCAGATATAATTTGTGATATTGCTGGAACAATGCACAACAAACAGTTCCCAGGGCCTTTCTACATTGTGGCAAATAGATGTTCTTATCTGAGGATGATATCGCATTCAATTAATCCTGACACAACAAGATCCCTGTCACTCCAATGGGAATGTTACATTCACTCCCAGCCAGCTCTCTGTATCCTTCTCCACACTCTCCTCCTATTAAAAAAACTACAGTACAGAGGCAGGTACCAAGCAGAGCTGAAATTCGATCTGCTCTTTGCTTTTTCCTTTTCTCTATGCAGCCAGCATATTGATTAATTTTGAAAGCTTTTGATTCCGGCTTCTTCTCCAAGTCTGAGGATTTTGTGAAACAATGCTTACTAATGGAGTCTGCTTGCCAGCGCTTTGTACTGGTAGTTCTGTGTACCAATAGACTGTCAGAAGCATTAAGTTAGGCAGTGCAGAATTGACCTCAGTCTGACAGGACAGAGCCGAGCAGATCCTAAGGACACAGCTGGCAAAAGACAATCCATCAATAAAACTCATAGCAGCTGACAATATCCATCACTCATTACAGTGACTGGAAACTGGAGAATTCAAGCTGAACATTGAGAGAATATTAGAATAATACAGCTGCTCTTCAACTTTGTATTAATCCTCCTGTTGTTACCCACCCCCCCATAGATGATTTATTGACCAGTTTATTAACATTACGGTATAATAAAAATAGTCAAATAAGGTTGGTATTAAAAGAGTATTGTTTTATTGTAATTATTTATTTACATGTTGAATAACATGATTACAAACCAGTGTGTCATCTCTGTAACATTTCATTAAATATTAAAATGAAAAATACTCTTGAAACTGTACTGAAATTCATGTGAATGTCTGGCCATATTAATTCTTTAAACTTTGTGATCTGGATTGTCACGTCAAACCGCCTAAATGTATCTCCTCTGGACTGTTGACATTAATTAGAAGAGCTCCTGTGCCCGGAAACAGGTCGCACAGACCAGAGGAGGAAACCAGAGAAATAGGTCATAGCCACTGCCTTTATATAGCAAGCTGTTTCCTTGTTGCTAAGGAACTATGCAACTTCAAAAGTAAGGCACAAATAAAAGAAACCACTCACTTTCTTTTTTTTTTTTAACATAAAGTGAATTTATAACAGGGGTGTCCATTCCAGGTTTAATAGGTAAACTTCAGGTTTGGGTGGAGGTTTAATTAGTTCAATTAAATAATTTAGAACCGGGTTAGAACAAAGACCAGGAGTGGAAGGGTCAACTTTGGTCACCCCTGATCTATTGGCACAGTGTGAATTCAGTTTTAGCTCTTGGTTAGTTAACTAAGTTAACTAAGCTAAGATCTCAGGGCCTGTGAGAAGAGGCTTGAAACACGAACCTGTACATATAGACTATCAGACATCCAGCCAGTCTGCAACGACAATACTAACCCTGTCAATCTCCCATCTTTCACAAGCACTGAGTTTAACTCTTCATCTCTCTGTCTCTTTCGCCTGTTATATTAAACAACAGTCAACATGATTTTCCAGTGGAGCACTCACACATAAATTAAAGTCAACACTGTACATAGGGATTATGGAGAAGAGCAGCTTTGATCAATACTTACAACTCAACAATAATGTACCGCAATTCTGCCAGACCAGAGGAAGGCTGTAAAGATATTGGTTTGCTCTGAATCCCACAAAAGTATTAAACCCAAATATATTAACAGAGGGCTGTTTGTATTCATGCCTGGTCTTCTTGAGATTAGGGGACATAATTGAGATGTCCTGGTGGTGCTTTGTCAGCAATAATAGTAATACTCATCTCACCTTTCATAAGAAAATAGTCCTAATATTATGAATTTAACCTGTGGTGTCTCAGCAAAGTTCAAAGGCTATTCCAGTAAACATTGCTTTTCAATACTGTGATAGTGAGGTGGGGAAGCATTTTAGCTAGTGCTGTGAAGCTTGTATCGAATTCTGTGCTACTCTAATATGTTTCCCCACCTTACTTCCTCAAAATCAGTTTTTCAAGAACCATTTTTTGCTGCAATAGTTAGCAAGCATGGCAAATAATCTAAGCAGAAAGAGAGACTGGGAATCAATCAATACCCACATTATAGAATATAAAAAAGGTAAGAAATATAATATTGGGAAAAGGTATATGATTTAAAAGTATATCCTAATAAGCTTTTGTCAAACCACACAGAGATCAAGCATCCTTTTGGTGCATTATAAGATGTTTTATCCAATGTCTTGACACTGGAAATAAATGCATTGCTGTATGTGAACCTATTATGAGTAAGATTTGAATTTTAATTACTTTTTACTGAAATTCTTAGATTTTTTTTTTTTTTATTACACATACAATTGATAAAGAACAGTGCATACTAGTTAAAACTGTGATAAGAAATAATTTGTTTAAAAAAAGCACAGCAAATTACTTCAACTATAAATAGTTTGTTTTGAATTAAAAAATAATTAAAGCTTGGAACACAGAGAGCTAAAAGTCAGCAAGCCTGCCTGTTCTCATTGAATATTTTATTAGAATATTGTTTGCATAACATTTTCATAATTACTATCTTTCTTTTAACATAGTGATTTTGTAACACAGTCCCACCATTGACTTGTCTGATGTTTTCAATGTACAGGGTGTTTAATTTAAAAAAAAAAAAATCTACTGGATATCTACCAAATTCTTTAATGTTGTCTTGACAATGGAAGCCGTCCTTGAGACAGACGTTGCCTATGATAAACAAACAGGGCCTAGTTAAAGATTTGTTTAGCATACAAGAGCAGCTTGTAATTTATCAGTGTGGATGCAAAGTGGTTTTTTTAGTGTATAAAGCCTATAATATGAGAGTTGTGTCAATGTCGTTGAGGTGTCTTTCTCTTGCCTGCAGAGTGTCGCGATGTGCTGTTACCCATGATGCTGCAGGAGCTACATGTGCTTCTGGATAAGCATGGGGACGTCTCTGCTGAGTACTGCGTGATGTTGCTCAACAATGTGCTGGAGGTGCTGAGCTGCAAAGACGTGGTGAGTTTTCTCTCAGAGCTTTCAGGTACTCGGGACCTCTGGTCTTCACTCTCAGATCCATCGAGTAACAACACTCGCACCTCCTCTAAACTGGATTAAATTTGCCAGCTTTCCAATGCTTGTTTCTCTGTGCTGAGTCACTAAGTTACTTCCAGGTGTGAAGTTTTTAGCTTTGTGTATCTTCTTGTGACTCTAAAAACTACTCCCACTTAGTGCATTCTTCCTCACAATGGGATTTCCAGGGTTTTGTCGCCATCTGCCCTTGAATCCTGTGGTTCAAGAACTTTTAAACATAAAGCTCCATAGGTCAGATTGCTAAGCTTTTGTTACTGTACTAAACAGGTGGCATTTTATTGTGATAGGAGCATTTTCTGAAGTGCTCCAAAGTGCGTCTTAATGCTACTGTACTGTTTGAAAACTAATAGTTGCATTTTTTTTTTTTTTTTACTTTTTAAAAAGTCAAGCTTCCAAAGAATGGGTCAGTTCATATTTAAATAAAACTGAAGTTGTATAAGTGTCTGCTGTGTGTCTGGTTTCTTTACCAATATATACACACACAGTAAATGTTAAGCATAGTAATCTGGAACATTATTTCCCTATGTTTATAGGCTACAATAGGTATGCATTATTACCAGTGTTAAAGTGATTTTTTTAATATTTTTCACCTCTTAAAAATCCTGTTGTGTGTTTGCTCTTTCATTGTTTCTGGTGTAGATAAACAGTAGTTGAGCAATCCCTACTGCTCTTGTGTTTTGTGTCAGTTCACTACACTTTCACCTGCTGTTTTCTTCTTATGGGTCGGCCTGGATTATATTCAAACCCCCAACCTCTGGGGCTGCAAGATGGGGAGAAAATAAAAACAAATTGCACTCATTTTAATAACTGTATTACATCTTCATAGCTGCTCCCTTTCAGCCAACGTCAGGGAAAATTAAACAGTACTTCCATCACCTTTAAATATAGAACTCATTTCTAGCTGGAAATGCAATTTTTGAGATTTTTTTTCTTGGCAACCAGTGAACTTGTAATCAGTCTGGCCAGTGCTGAGGCTCTGTTGGAATCCAGATGGATCAGCGGAGAGTCAGATGTCTTTATAAGTCTGGTGATTTATCATCTCACTAAGCACACCTCTGTTAACATTATAATAGGGTACCACTTTTGGCAGCAGAATGAAATAATTTCCTATAAAACCTGCATCCCCTAGTCTTCAAATTGCATTTCTATTCCCCAGAACATCTCAACACTAATCCCTTATATAATATACCTCTGTCTTTTACTTTCCAGTTACAGATTTATAATATTGCTGGTCAAGTTTCCATGCCTTATTCACCCTGTAGTTTAATTACACTGTGCTGTAGAAAAATAATTGCTACTGGACACTGCATTACAGTGGGATAAAGACAAAGTGCTGTTACCTTACTATTTACTTGTAATAATCATCATCAACTAGAGGCTGCAGTAATATGTATAAAGAACATATCAACACATCCCAGCATCATTTTTTTTTTTTTTTATCAATGGGTGCAGTTGTAGCATGGTGAGGAGAAACCATCCCTGAAAACCCAACAGGACCAATGTGACAATCATTGTATCTTCTGTTGCATAAATTCACAGCCAGAACACACTGCCCTCCCCTGACACTATGACTATTGGCCCTGATTAATACCAATGGTTGAGGGCCAACATATGATGGCTTATGCATGTTTTTTATGTTAAACACTAATCACCTGTATTGAAAAAATATGATTCTTGTTAGTTACAATGTTCTAGACCAGTGATATGTGCCCACAAGCCTACTTTTAAAGACAACAACTCACTATGAAGACTCAGATGCACTGTCAGCAGTGTTAGTTTTGATAACCTTGATGCTCGAAGGGTCCTAATTAAGAAACACTGCTGTTTACAGCAACTGCTGAAGACCATAATGCGCTAAGCAACAGCAGACGCAGCTGCGAACAGATTGTTCTCTCTTTTTTGCTGATTCTTTTGTTTCACTGGCAGTTGTCATGGTTATGTTTACTTTACATCATGTGAAGCAATGCTAATTCAGGGACACCAAGTTTACTTGTTATTCCCCTCGCTCCTACATTAGAGGTGAAGGCAAAGGCATACAGTATGCTAAACATGATTACTGCCACTGTGTCAGCATGAAAAGAAGTACAGTGTATCATTACAAGTCATCAAGTATAATTCTATTCCCATGATCAGGGATGACAGTTCTGCATCATGTTACTGTGTATGGATTTATTAGCATGCTGATTTTGTGATGATCATTTACAGAAAGGCATCAAGCCCAGTATATTAGTGCTTGTTTTGTGCAAAATAATTTTTAAACTTCAATTTTCATATTATAAGTGTCTGATGGGAAAAAAAAAAACAATTGCTTTAACATCATACGTGAGAAGTTGAACACAAATTAAGATGCAGTAGTCTAAAAGAGTCTTTTCCTTTCATTCTTTACCTCTTGCGTGAGGAAGCTGAACAGGGAAAAGAAATTAAAGGATGGGGACCCCTTTTAACTACTGATGATCTGTCACAAGACAGTAGTTCATTTAAGTGTAAAAATTGTTGTATGAAACACAGTATTAAATTGGATCCTATGAATAAAGGGCAGAATCTTCTGAGGTTCAGGTAAAAATCACATGGTGTATGAAAAATTCTAGTGGATCTTAACTTGCAAACAGATACATAGAATAAAATATACATTTAATGTGGACAATTACATTTTCCTGCAATTTTCCCACATTGAAAAATATATGCCCCTGAGTACAAGATATGTTATTGTGATTTACAATAAGCTAATATATCATTTGTAGGATGTCTGTCTTTATAATAGAAGGCATGATTTCAGACTTGTCTCCGCAGTCCTCTAGCCCAAACTACATGAGATGATATATCTTATACAATAAGAGACACCTAAAAAATAACTTACAATATTAACTTATTAAAAATAGTCATATATTTAGACAAAGATTAAGGGGCATAAAATGCAATACAGCATGGGTATCTGAGAAGCTAACATAAAATGCAATACAGCAGGAGTCCCTAGGTTTCTTGCTAAACAGCATGCAAATGTTCATTCAAGTCTTTTTTTTTTCTTTATTACTTGGAAACACGCAGCCCTGATTACTTGAGCATCTGTGCAGTGAGA
The DNA here is from genome assembly GCF_017654505.1 of Polyodon spathula. NCBI lineage: Eukaryota > Metazoa > Chordata > Actinopteri > Acipenseriformes > Polyodontidae > Polyodon > Polyodon spathula. Next base: position 7,943,148 of record NC_054555.1, on the reverse strand, counting down.
GAAAATCCTTCTGTTCAACTGAGAGATTTTAATGAAACACAACATATTTGTGAAGATACAGGGACTAGAGTAGGATGGCAGCTGTGGAATTAAATTAATGTTTTGGTTTGTTTTTTTTTTGGGGGGGGGGGGCACCTTCTACTCACTAGATCATATTTATGTTAGAGCAAACTTTTAAGTAAAAACAAAAAGCACATTGCAGAGTAGTTCTAGTGATTTCCCTGTGCAGCTGTTAGCAGCGTCCAGGAATCTTATCAGATTGTCATGCCTTGTTGGCAGTTCTGTTTTCATTCCCCAAAGGTAGTTTTAACTTTGACAACACAATTAAGTTCCTACAGTATTATTCAAGTTTCCTATAGTAAAAGCATAGCATGGTGTAATAAAGTCTAGTGAATGCATGGTAAAGCACAGGTAAACATTGTAAAAAAGCAAGGTATGGTAAAGCATATCGATAAACGTGGCAAACCAGAACAAACTATGATCAATGCACAGAATAACCATGGAAAAAGCATTCTAAATCTGCAAAAAATACAATGCAAAAATATATTGGGTTACAAGAGTAGCTACTTCTACTTGCAGCAGAAATATGGAAAGCTATACAGCCATACAATAAAACAAATACCATTTACTGCAATCAGTCTCAGAGCTCATATTGGCTTATGATATAACAACCATCTTAAATAAAGTTAACACTTTATTAGTCACTACACCTTTAAGAGGATTATTGAAACTGTGTGTCTTTAAATTGTTGAATGTGTGCCAGCTCTGACCAGCATGGGCACATCATAGTGATGGCAGTACTAATGCAACGACAGACCCCTGGGCAGATCTGAAAGCAATAAGCAATAAAAACACTGTTTAAAACAGTGTATTCATGTAGAAAACACTCAGGGGCACTGCAATCTGTCCATGAAAATAAGACCTTAAACAGTAAGCATGCTGTGCGCTTTTTTAAAAATAAACTTTGTAATCTAAACACGGATGGAGGCACAGATCTTTTTATCTTTAGGTTTCAGCTAGTGTATTTTAAACCCCAATTTGGAAATGAGATTTGCATAGTGAAAATGGTTAAAATACTGCTTTATCCTTATAAAATAACATCTTATTTTAGTTTTTTCACGAATGGTAGTGGAAAATCAGTGGCTCAGTTTAACTTTCAATAGAAAATGTTTCTGTTGAATGAAACTCAGTATTTCAGGTGATTAATTCACAGGGGTTACCACAAAGAACTTATGGCAATGCCAGCTTTTCAGCACACCCAGGTGTATATCTCACCTCTTCAGACTGCCTTTCCTAGTCCAGAGAATAAACTGGAACAGTGGTGCTCCTCTCCTATTTCTTTTTGTGAGAGCCATCCTATGCGTGGACTACTATGGAAGTGAGCTGCTCCAATAAATCTGCAATGACATTCTGTAGGACTGCTGGGGGCTCCCCTGTTATCTGTTCACTGAGTTTCCCTGTGGAGTTACAGTTTGACAGTTCAGAAGGAGGCTTTCTCGGGCAACTTGGGCCTTTTACAGAAAAGTAGGGTACAAACCAGAGAGTGTCTGAGTTTGCTAACAAAAAACCCACAGGATACTCTAAGAAGTCAGGGCAACACCTGCTCAAAGAACAGCATCGTAGCATGGTCCTAGTGGGTTGTCTCCCTGGTTTAGTACAGTTTAATGTACTGGTACCTGTACTGGTTTCTGACATACACTGACTGACCAAACAATTGGTGTGACCTGCTACCAAAGCCCTCAATTCACAGCTCCTGTTGCATTGCACAAGGTGTGTCTTGTCTAGTATAGAAGGTTTTTGTTATGTTGGCCATTGAGGCAGATCAATTTCTTATCACAATATATTGCACACTTCTGCAGGCTCAATCCATCATGAACCCGGAAGGCTGTTTAGAACATAAGAACAAAGGAGAAGTTACAAATAGAAAGGTGCCATTCAGCCTATCACCACTTGTCCAGTACCTAGTAGCTGATCGATTCAAGAACTTTGTCTAGTCGGCTCTTAAAGAATTCTAATGACTCAGAAATGGCTTGGTAACCCATTCATTCACTCACCACTCTTGATCTTAAGTCTGTCTGTGCTCAATTCCCAATGGTGTCCTCTGGTCCAGGTCTCTGTGCTGTGCTGCAAACAGGGATTGGCACCATGTTCAGTGCAGCCACAGCATTAAGGAGCAAGCCAGTAAGGTGGGCACCCACTATTGTGCCCCTTGGAGGTTATTGAAATCCTTCCTATGATTGTTGCTGAAAAGCTGCTCGCAGTTTTCACACAGTAAAGTAAGTCTAGTGGATCACGTAAATGCGCACACTGTACATTCATGCTAATGAGCGTGCTGGTTTTGTTTTTCAGGGACATACACACCACCATATTCAAGAGATTGTGATGCAGCTGCTGCGGACGGTCAACAAGACTGTGATTATTATGGGCAGAGACCATAATCTTATCGTGAGTCTTTCAAAACCTTTTCAAGCAATCCCATACAGTTCAATATAATCAGCATGCTTCCCCCTCTGAACTGTTAACAGTCTCGGTACTGTATTTCCAAGGAAACCATGCTGCTGTTGATGATGTTGTGCTTGTTTTGATGCAGAGGGCTTTTGTTTGCTCTCTTGGATTTGTGCATTTGCATTGAGTGACTCAGCACTGCAAAAATTCCTTCCCAACTTTTGAGAACACACATGGAAATAAAAAAAGTCATCTTTCTCCTTTTACCTCTATTATACTTTATGATTGTATAGTACTAACAACAATAACATCACAATACAGCTTGGATCATCTGATAAGAAAAAAATAATTATTCAAATACCTTGGGGGGAAAATTCTCCAAGATTGTGCTTCGAAATTCTTATCGGCACTTTTACTGAAAGGAAACAAAAATTGCGAAGACAGCAAAATGAAATGTCTGAGTTGTGTATTTTGTGGCTGTTTTCTCTTTCAAATGCTACGAGATTCTAGCCTTATATTGTAAGAATTGCACTATAATTGAATGGCTTATTTGCAGTACAAGCTTCACATTCCAATTAGGATAAAGCCTCTTTGGTGCTGATTTATTAAACTATATGAATAAAACCTAGAATTGTAATCCGAAGTGAGGAAATCAGGAGCTCAATGCCCTACAAGTACTTAAGATTTATAATCAGGTTTTCCCATATAGTCCAAAATTTGGGGTATATATATATATATATAGGTTATATATATATATATATATATATATATATATATATATATATATATATATATATATATATATATATATATATATATATATATAGGTTAAGTAGCTCAGTCAATGAGGAGTAAAATATTTTAATCAAATCAATACTTCGCTGGTTTAAGAGCTAAAGAGATTTACTATCTTCAGTCTGTCTGCTGCATTTTGTTCTGCTGTATGTGAGGCATCTGGAAGGCTGGCAAACAGTTGCAGTACTCAACCCTCAAATTTATTCTTATGAGGAATATCTAGCCCAAGCCGCTAACCTACTGAATGAACTCCATATTATCACCCCAGGGATACCCCTTAACCTACAGGAGAAATCAATTTTTTTTCAGTTCAGTTTCTGTTATTCCTCTGTAATTGCATGCTTATTAATTAGCAGAAACAGACATATTTTTAATTGGCAGACTCATATTCATTTTACTGTGTGAATAAATGCTGAAGCAGAATATTGTTTTGTTGTTGTGACAGATTTAACATATTTCAAAGTATGGGTTTTTTACAGTGCTGTTCAAATGCTTATTTAATTTGAATTCACTCCAGTTAATTAGACATCAGTTGTTGTTTTTAATTAGATGTGTAATCATTACTGGGCATGTCTTGGTAATATTTTGAAAAACTATAATTGTATTGGACAAACTTGCTTCAGTGAAGAGTACAATCTTTAACATTTGCTATGGGGTTAATCCTCTATAAATATGACAACCAATTTAACCACAAACAGTATATAACTATATATGTGAAATACCATAATGAATAACACATGTAAAGATTGAGTATAACCGCTAATAATGGATTCCTAAACTAAAGTTTTACCCATATTTGTTGGTTCACCCTGTTCTTTTTACATAGATATGAACTTATGTCTGATATATTACACTATGTAACACAATTTTTGTTCCTGGGTAGTAAGTGTTATTTCCTAATTGCTTATGCCTCAAAAGTATAGAAAATGGCTATTATTCCCCACAAACTTTGCTTTTGTGACCAGGACAGTGATATTTTGAAATTTACCTATTTCCAATGAGAAAACAACATATGAATCCAAATTAACATGTATTTATAGTAAAGTAATACAAAAATGACTACAAAAGATTTAGAAGTGAGTAGTTTTTCAAGATTTACGATTATACTGTAAATCACTTTCATGAATCAGCCCCCAAATGTAGTCTCCCATCATGTTCTCGTTATACTGTCCTTGGCAGCGGTGTTCAAAGTCCAGTATATCCTGGTGGAAGCGTTCGCCTTGCTCCTCCGAGTACACTCCCATGTTGTCCTTGAATTTATCAAGATGAGCATCAAGGATATGGACTTTGAGGGACATCCTACAGCCCATTGTGCCGTAGTTCTTCACCAGAGTCTCAACCAGCTCCACATAGTTTTCGGCCTTGTGATTGCCCAGGAAGCCCCGAACCACTGCGACAAAGCTGTTCCAAGCCGCTTTCTCCTTACTAGTGAGCTTCTTGGGGAATTCATTGCACTGCAGGATTTTCTTTATCTGTGGTCCGACGAAGACACCGGATTTGGCTTTTGCCTCAGACAGCTTAGGGAAGAAGTCTTGAAGGTACTTGAACGCTGCCGACTCCTTATCTAGAGCTCTGACATATTGTTTCATAAGGCCCAATTTGATGTGCAGTGGTGGCATCAGCACCATTCGGGGGTCCACCAGTGGCTCCCACTTGACGTTGTTCCTCCCCACAGAGAACTCGGTCCGCTGTGGCCAGTCCCGCCTGTGGTAGTGCGCCTTGGTGTCCCTGCTGTCCCAAAGGCAAAGATAGCAGGGAAACTTGGTAAAACCGCCTTGGAGACCCATCAGGAATGCCACCATTTTGAAGTCTCCTATGACCTCCCAGAAAAATGCAGATATGTATGCACTTAGGCAGCTGGAACTAAACTGAACTGGTGGGCTTAAGGCCCCTGTATTTATACTACTATTTATATTACTGGAAAGTTCTAGAAAGTTCTAGAAGTTACTCCAAGTTTACTCAGCACTGAGTCTATCTGGAATGTTCTGGAAAATAGGTAAATTTCAAAATATCACTGTCCTGGTCACAAAAGCAAAGTTTGTGGGGAATAATAGCCATTTTCTATACTTTTGAGGCATAAGCAATTAGGAAATAACACTTACTACCCAGGAACCAAAAAAAAAAAAAAATTTGTTACACGGTGTTATCATGAAGGTGTGACAAGCTCATTATCAGATGTGTTCACAGGTTGGCTTCAAGTTAATGCACTAACACCCATTGGGTTTCTTAGCTTTTTAATAAGAAAACTAACACCACCTCTCACACACACACATACACACACACATAGCACACCCAGCAACCAATACTGCAGGAACAATCCATATATTTGCATCTCAATTCAACTTTTCTACAACAATTAAAGTTAGTATAGTTCTGAAATGCTTGACATTGTACCTCAGCCTGGGCATCTGTTCTGTAGTAGGGTCAATTGTAAATTATGCAATTGTGAGAGACTCTCAGGAGAAGAGGCTTTGAGAGGCCACAGGATTATTGCCTGGAATCAAGCAGGCAAACCATGGACTTTTATTAACTTGTAAATGACATCTGATTTGTGACTTTTTGAAAATAACTGATCTGTCTGAGAGAGGTGGCTGTAGAGTCTGAATATTTTGTAGAGCAGCTCAAAACTCATTATGCCAGGTAATGTTTTATCAGTTTCATAAAAGTACTTGCTTGCTGCTGTTGAAAGTTTGCTGTGTGAGGTCAATGTGTTCTGATGAGGGGATTATCTGTGAGATGCTCCGTTTGCGTTGTTCTCAAGAAGAAGGAAGCGACAGAGCAGTAAATAAGAGAATTTCCTCACACTATAGTGTGACTAACATATAACTGCACTTTATTGCACTACAACTCAAATGTGCATCTAAACTGCAATGTGTGTGCAGTAAATCAGTATAAAGCACTCTTTTAAAAGATGATATCAACTGAAGCCATCATGGCAGGGGCTTGATAATATAGACTTTTCAGAAACAAAGAAAGAAAAAAAAAACATGTTTGAGGTTCTTGCTCTGACCAGGGACCATTCTGCTCCAAATAGTTTGAAACATAAATGCTAATCTATATATACCTATCATTTAAGCCACTTACTTCCTATAAAAGACCATTTGAGGGCATTTGAAGCAGCTGGATTAATTTTCAACTTGGTTCATATTTCATACAGAGACAGCATTAGAACTTATAATACCCATTTATAATCGCTAATAACGTCCTCTGGGTGTTGTTGCATGAAAATACAATCTCTTGCCATTTTTGCAGATAAATAACTGAGGGTGAACATGAACATAATTTCTATTTTTAGTTTTGTATTTGCCTTTTGAGAGCAGTTTGTTTTCGTCATTACGTAGGGCAGCTGTGAGCAACACTCTCTTCACGTTGTCCCTCCAGAAAGAAGACCGGAGGCACACATCCTTGTTGCTTCCCTGCTCTCTGAGCTTTCACCAGCCTGTCCTGCCAGCTCACCACGATCCAGTCCTATTGACTTTGTGGGGCAGCTAGTGTTTATTTGGCTGAAGACACAGAATCTGCAAGATGTTTAAATTATGTGACAATGTAATCCATTTTTAGACTGTTCCTTTGAAGCATGGAATTTATGCAATCTTGCTACCAACTGAACACCGACAATCAGCCCTCTCTCAGTGTCAGTTATATCTGCTCTCTGGCCTATTGGGAATCAAAGTGACTTGTGACAGAGAGACATGGTTAGAGCAGAGGACTGGGAGTAGTTCCCAGGCCATCCACTGAATTAGTATGTGTCCCTATTGCATTGTTTTATAAATACAGACTAACAATGTAAAACCAATAAGCCCTTTATGTGTTTTACTGATTTAAATCCAACACAGTCACATCTGTTTGCCATCTGAGTGACATAAAACCTGTGAGATCCCTTGGAAGAAGGATTGCTGTCAAATCTCCCACATTCCTCTGTTTGTTTGCTTTTTCAATATATATGTATATTAGAAAGGCATACTCGTACAGCAGTGACAGAGGCTTTTTATTATACTTTTTTTTTTTAATAACAAACAGTTCCAAAAAATTTAGAATTACAGTGCAAATCTTATCACTAAATCACCTAGAAAAATATTCAACCATTTCGTTTTGTTTGTAGACATATAAAAATAAAATAAGTGGCATGAATTACAATGTAATTAGGGTTACAATGTAGTTACAATTTATATGCCACCCCACTTGCAATAAACATATCACTGCAGGGTGTTGGCAGTAATGTTATTTCACCCATTGAATAGCTGGGATGCGCATGACTTTCAACCCACTCATGAATAATTCAAACTGCTCCGGTGGGAGTCACCCACCTCTTTGACAGTTTCAGGAACAAGACTGGATGACATGAAGAGCAGGGGAGGAGCCACAATACAATTAGCTTGAACATGTATAAAGTTTGATTTCAAGAAACAAAAGTTTGGTTAAGTCAGCCTTGTGCTTTGCTTTATAACAAATTGGAATAAAAAAAAAAAAAAAAACATTAAATACATTGCTCTATAATATACTGGAGGTGGGGGGGATTAAATATTTCAAACATAAAGCACAAGTCAATAGTGTTGGCTTACCACCAGTGACCTCTCATATCTTGCTCTTATGTGTGCTGTGAACTGAAACTTAGCTAGAAGTTTAATTGGTTTCAGTTTAATAATTAAAGACATTGTTGGAACAAAGAATGTGGACTGGAAGGACTGAAGTTGCCTTCCTTGACTAATACAGTTAGAAGAAGAAGAATGAATTACTTGTGACAGAAAGACATGGTTAGAGTAGTTGAAAGATGTTTGCTCTGTGATGGGGTACCTCCGAAGCAGAAGCAGAATGTCTACAGCCACCAGAAGCATTTCTTCTGCAGTTTTTTAGACTTGCTCTTGGCTCGGTGTCCCACGGTGGGTTGGCGTGGTGTGGCTGGCTCTGTTTTTAGGGGTTGCGGTTTTGGGGGATTCTCTGCCTCCTTTTCCAGTGACTTTTCCAGTAATTGCATGACCCCCTGAAATCCACACTCCTGTTGCCTGAAGTCATGCTCCACACTGGAGATAAAACACAAAGGTGTTGAAGCAAAATGACAATACATGAATGACATCATTTCAACTACATTACAAGTTTGTAAACTGATTGAAATTGAAGCACAGCTCTTACTGATCAGTTCATGGCAGCACTGGGCTCTGTTTGGACAGCTCTGCTGCAATCGCTATATATATATATATATATATATATATATATATATATATATATATATATATATATATATATATATATATATATAGTGGATACCTAGACAAATAATGCTTTTAATTCTACCGCAGCTGCTGTTGAAAGCAAGATATTTAATGGTTACTGCTAGTTCACTGGCTTAAATCGATAGGAGCTGATGTGTTTGATTCACCACAGTGTTTGATGGCTATATGTTTGATTGGATATATTTACAAAGTAATAGACAATTTAGTGTTTTGTGTAAATTTACCGAAATATTTGTAAATCAACTAGGCATTTTTAAGTTTTGCTTTTAAATCTCTTTCTCTCAAATTATATTTTACTTAATTAGCTTTAACATTTTTGAATTTATTCAAACCGAGATAATCAACATGACCACCTTTGAGAGTCAGCCAAAGTCTGCTTTAAACACTGAAGCTTCAGCAATACTAAAATAAACTGACAAACAAACGTTTCAACAAGGTCTTTTTGAATGTGCTTAGACAGTGTGAGCCAAGATGGAATTCACACAGCAACATCATAGACATTGAAAAAGCCATTTTGTCAATAATGAATTTACTAGGGTATATTTAATTATCTTAACAGTGGCTAGCCTTAATACCTTAGCACTGACATTTTATTTCACTGTAATTGTATTGTTTAAGCACTCGTTGCTCAGTATGGCTGTATTGTTTATCTTGAGCAAATTGCTCTGTTATTACAGTGAAGGGAACCTGAGAGATGCTTCAAAACCACAGTGGAGTGGCTGCCAGTTATCTCGCTCTGTGTGCAAATAAGGTGATCAATTCAACACTCATCTGTTTTGCATTTTCAGCAAAAACCAAACAGAGAGTTTAGCCCTGACTTCAATCAGTGGCTTCCCAGTGAAGAACACAGCCTGGCTCATTAGAGTGAGAGCATGTCCTAATCCCTACACTTATCTCATTATATCCAGGCTCAGTTTGCAGATGCCACCAGTCTCCAGTTCAATAGTTGATCAGATGGCCTCTTTGCGGCTGCACTGGGATCAAACTATCTGGGTGTCTGGTCTGGCACTCAGCAGCAGTCATACATTGAATGAGGTTCCAGCTTTTATTGTACAGACTAGAAAAAAAAAACTGCTGTGTCGATCTACAAAGAAATAAGGATTGACAGGTTTATTATGAAGGGGAAATCCATTTCCGCCTCTGCAGTGCTTCAGCCTTGCATCTTAACCCTTTGTCAGAGTCAATAATAGGGTTCTCACATAAGGTGGAAAGGGATACAAATGCACCCCACTTACATAAATGTGGTTAAGTTATAACAACAGGCAGGAAGCTGATGTTTTATACATGCATAGACACTCATTCTAAGATTGGAAATTGACAACATAGGGCTTAAAATCAAGCAGCAGGGCTCAATCAATAATTTTCTAAGAGATACGTTGTTTCTACATCTTCCCCCCTCCCACCAGCTGTCAAGCAACTCTCAACAATCTATTTTTCCAGAAAGCAGGAGCTGTGATTGTTGAAAAATGTTTTGCAACCCTCTGGAAACAGAAAGAGGTGCAAAAACACCCCAGAAATGTACCTTGTGCCTCTTGAAGAAGGAATTCTCCCCTTTTCTGAGTCGTATATATCAAAATGAAGGTAGTCTTTACATATAAGGATATCCTGGTATCATGAAAGAGTTATGAGAGTTCTGTTCATTTTAAACACACTGAGGTGTAGTTGCACCCTTTGCCGCTAACAATGGGTTAATAAGAATTCTAAAAAATTCTGTTTTCACCTCTGAATTACAGTGCATAGGAAACAGAAATAAACAAACAAGGCAATGAAGACCATTCAACTGCACTTTTAATTCCATCGTTGAAATAGTCAAGTTCTGTAACTGTTGTTCGTTATCTTTGTTTATTTTTTTACACTGTGTGCATAAAAATAGAAAATTAATTCAAAATCCTTTTGATATTTGACTGTTTTTGCAGGATTTCAGTTAGGTTTGTCTTGTATTTACACACTCACATCATTAAATAACATGATTGTTGGAAGCAAAAATGACTGCTTCGGGTTGAATTTGTGTGGCAACTTCCGCTGGCTTATTATCAGTTTGCAAAAAAAAAAAGCCTGCATCCCTATGACATTAAATTAAGCCAGTCAGATCAAAGAACGAAGCATATTTAAATGATCCTTTAATACCATATATTCCTAGACACACCCACTCAAATCATAGAATGCCAGGTTGCTTACTGCCCCACAAATTAAAAAAAACAAAACACAGGTGGTAGAGTATTCAGCTATAGGGCCCCAAAACTCTAGAATGATCTGTCTAGCTCTGTAAGGGAAGCACCAAGTGTCACTGCTTTTAGATCAAGATTAAAAATACACTTTTATAACGTAGCGTCTTTATGATAAAATGATGTTCCCTTTAGTCTTTGCCTTGTTTTACTGTTCTATTTTACTCTTTCTTTAGTTTTTATTGCTTTTCTTGCATTCTTTTTTAATAATTGTCAACGTTTTTATGCATGTGAAGAGCTTTGTGTTCATTTTTATTGTGAAAGGTTCTATATTAAAAATACGAATTCTTCTTATTATTATTGCAACCCTGTGGCAGGAAATGGCGTTGCGGTGACGTCAGCCCAGAACCCGAAACAAAAACAGACAGGCAGGTACTGCAGGTCACAGGTGCGGCGTACTCCTTTTATTAAATAAGACAAAAGTGAATAAAATATTTAAACAAAAATAAACTTGCTCACAGACCTCAAAAAATAAAGGTTCAAACAAAAATAAATCTTGAACACAAAACAGTCAGGTCCGGCTGGGCAGTAGCTTTCACAGCACTTCTGAGTTTTAGTTTCGTGTTCGTGTTCGTGTTCGTTTTAAATCTCCTCTCGCTTGCTCTGCTCCGTACACCTATCCCGAAGTGCAGAGAGCTGCCGATATTTATACAGGTGACCAAATTACAAAACAAATAAATCATTTAACAAATTAATCATTTAATTAATTTCAGGAGATGGGCACCTTCTGCCTGAGTTTTTAATGTGGATGGGGCTTCCCATCCATGCTGCAAAAACAAAACCTACACCAAAACAATAACAAAACACATGGCGCTTCGACATATATACAATAACTCGTTAACCAAAACAAATACAAAATACAGTACAGGGGTGGAGGGGGAAACCCCGTTCTAAAATAAATACTGAACAGGGCTCCTCGCCCTGTTACAAACCCTAATTTTTGTCTTAGGGGAAATGTAATATTCATAAAATACAGCAAGACTGCATTTTGCGATTTCTTTAAATGTAAGTGCAGCACTTCAAACATCACAGCACAGGTAGATACTCAGCTGGTCCAGGTTATCTCTAAAATTACGTAAAATTTACAATTGAACCTTAACTAATGACTCTCCATGCATAGATTGCCGGGAGGGGAGGGAAGGCGTGTCAGAGGTGATGAAATGTTGTGAAAGGGTAAATTAAAAGAGTTTCACAAAATGAGAGATGAAGGAGTAGAGGGATTGTTATATCTGGGTCCTATTGCAAATTCAAAGAGCCAACAGGCTAGGAGCGAAACCAGATATCAAAAGACTCTGCCTCTGTAAGAGCAGCTGGCTTGGGCTTCCAAGGTGCTAAATTGCAACTCTTATCTGGGGGCCCGCGGGGAGCACAATAATGGTCATTGCCGTCCCAAGGGTTAGGAAGGAAAATGGGCTGGGGCTCATTGCATTTTAGTGACCCCTATTGGTCAGGAGCCTCACCACTAAGGGTTCATTTGATTGACAACATCTGCTTAGGTATGGCAGGTGAAAAAAGGCAATATTGTAATTTGTTACATTATTTATCATTCTGAAAAATATAAATAATAATATTATCAGTTATTTTGTGTGTCAGACAGTCATCTAAAGCTATAAAGGATTAACAGTGTCAGCTCACTTATGTTATTCTGTTTGCCCTTCTGCTGTAACGTGCTTTTAAAGATGAGATTCCCGTGTTTTAAAGCAGGTGTCCGCATTCCAGGGAACCAACCTGAATGACTATTTGTTAATAACAGATTATTCTAGCAACAACGCAACAGGACAGGACTGTGACAGATTTAAGGGAGATGGAGGCCAGTAATTTTCCATGACAATCTTTTTCTACTCTTGAAAACGAGGACGGTTAAGTTACCTGTAAATGATGCAGGCAGTTTTCTGACAGGTGGTGCAGTTATTGAGGTCCTGGCCTGTTCGGTAGGAACGCCGTCTGAAATACAAAAGCAGAAACATTTCCCCTAATTGGTAAAGACAGATGGAGCAGATGCTGTCACCTAGGGATTAAGATGAATTAAAACAGAACAGTAATGAAATATTGGCTATTTTAATCTGTTTTCTGGACTGGTGGTTAAAGGTGAGGGGCTGAGAGGCGGTATGACGTGGTTATATCCATAGGACTGGGAAGCATGGAGGGTCAGTGTTTAGATCCAAGGGATTGGGAGGCTGTGTATAGTCATTTGAGCTGAAGGTCAGGATACAGTCCACTGAGTCGCATGTTTGAGAGTAACTATGAAGGATAGTTTTCTGCAGTGCTATCGATCCCTGCACACACATTAAATAAAAAGTACAAAGTAAGTTAATGAAGGGGAAGTTTGATCACAGTGACTGAACAGTCGTCAAAATCAGTTGTTGGCAGAAACTGTAGTGTCTGCCTAGAATAGAGTACCATTCATTGGCAGTTATCAAGGACAGGCGCAGCTACAGTACATTACACAAAGTACACTTGAGAGAGGGGACCAGCAATAAACCAATGAGAACCAATGTCACTTCTCGCTTCAAACTGCACCACTGTCAACTTGATTCACAGTTCCTGGCACAGCTGCCTCTAGTGGGAACATAAAGATAGCTGAAGACTTGAAGACAGGATCAATGAATATTATATTATAAGAAAAGGAGAGGGAGGGATTCCAGATACAATTACAAATATGGGCATATTAGACACTAGTAGCTTCACTGCAGTTATATAATGTATTACATGCACTTAACAATACGTTCTGTGATTGGAAGGATTACTATATTAACCTTTTGTTTTCCTTTTAATTGCTGAAGGCAGGGTATCTATGATAGATCAGACTGGATCTTTTGTTAGCCTTTCTCAATGACCTTGGAAAGACTATTTAAAAAAAAAAAAAAGGTTAAAGTAGTATCTGATCAACACTTTTTGTTGTCTTTTCTAGTCATATTGGGACCCCCTTTTGATTTTGATTATAGATCATGTCAATATTGTAATGTTAAATACATCAACAAAATTACAATTGAAATACTAACTATAGGGTAGTTAAACATGTATCTGTTACTTCAAAAGTTACTTCTAGATATATTTAATCATATAGAATTCTACTAATGAAAATAATAGCCGACAGTAATATCTGCGCATTTCTTTCAAACATTGTGAATTTCCTGATGTCCTCTATGTTGAGATAGAAGTTTAAATTACAGTCTGATTGCATGAATATGAGTGCATATTAAAGACCGGCCCTGACCCCTCACTGAGCGCCTTGCTCCTCTCCAAGTCCTGGATGACACTGAGCAGCACTTTGATCTTCTCCTGGTTGGAATGGAGGCACTCCTCTATGGTGTGCAGCCTGCACTCCAATGCTGCAGGACCCCCATTAGCCAAGGGAGAAGGGCAAGTGTTCAGGGCCGTAGTTCCAGGCCCATGATGTGGGACCTCTACGTGGCAGTGTGAAGCAGAGGATTCTTGGTCCTGTCCATGGCCCGAAGAGCCCTCCCTTCTCCTGGGACAGGTGGCCTTCCAACTTGGAAGACCAGAACCTTGGCAGTTGCCATGCTGGAGCAGGGAGGAAAAGGTTATTGAAGGCTTCAGCTGCTGTGTTGAGCTTGGAGCCCCAGTACACTCCTCATGTCTGGGGGATGCGGCTCTGTGTTCATCAGTGTTGCAGTTCTGAGAACGGCTGTGTTTAAAAGAAACTCCTCTCTGACTCTGACCTAACTGGCTGGTTATAGTGTGTATGACAACAGGTTCAAGGTAGACGCTATGGGCATTGTCAACTTTCTGCAGAGACTCTGCCAATTTGGGTTGGCACTGTTGTGAACTGTTTGTAGGGGGTACTGTGTCTGTCTTTTTGGTGACAGCTTTAAACCTGTCTCTTTGAGTAACCGCCCCCATTCTGACGTGAGAGGACACGCACTCTTTAACATGACTAGAAATGCCTCTCATTCCATCTTGGTTGCCAGGAATTCCTTTGAAATCACTTGAAATTCCTCGCACTTTGTCTCTGGGGTCCACAGACCCTCTATTAGACGATGTCTGGATACTGCTCCTCCTGCTGACTGGACCTACTCCTGCAAACTGCCCTGATTTGCTTGCCTGTGTGGGAGAGAGTAACTCAGCTCGTCTCCTCCTTCTGAAGGAAGGGTACTGCGCTTTTAGGCTGGGTGAGGTCTGTATTGCTACATTCCGCAGGCCAGGCACCAGGGGAAAGGTTTGGGAGCCCCATCGCTGTGGTGACAACCCCAGACATGTTTCCCGTCTTTCCTTACTCGCCTTCTGGAATCGCACCTGTCCAGAATGAGATTTGCCCTCCTTCATTTCCTTAAAGCCTCCTCCTTTCCAACCCCGACCGGCTGCAGATGGGCAGCCTAGCTCAGGTGCTGGATTGGTCTCCTTCCTCCCCATTCCTGACCCAATCAGGAACACGAGTCTGGTAAGCAATCTCTCACCCCCCTCCTCCGCCTCTTCCTTGCTCCTAGTGCCGCAGGTCAGTCCTTGTGCCACAGGGGGCGCTGTTACTATAGGAGTCTCTGAGGCAGGAGACGACGCCCCAAAACTTTGCTGACGACACAGGCAGGGACACACACATTGCCAGCACAGTAGGGACACAGGGAAGGAAGTGCAAAAAACGCTGAAAAAAGTTAGTGAGTCAGTCCAATTAAGACAGCTGAGTGTTAGATTGGCATGTCTCTCAACAGCTTTTTGATAACTATATCACTTGTTTCTAATGAGTGTAGGGAGCTGATACAACAGTTGATAAAAAGTTTGGTGAATCTTTTGTAGCACACATTGAGAGCTGATATTGGACTTGATATATTTATCTATCAGATTCTGTGGCGACATCCTTCCTTACCAGAAGATAATCCACCAGAACAAAGCAAGAGGATTATTTTGTGGTTATTTGAATTGTTTTATTTGATAACTGTATATCCAAGAGCTGAACCATCTTTGTTTTTCATGAGTTTTCATATTCAGTGCTGTTCCAATGAGGTGAGTGCTGAAAACTCATTCCTTGCTGAGTGGGGTTCACTTTGCAGCTATGTGTTGACTCCTGTATTAGCAGATGTAAATATTAAGATATTTTAATTCACAGTGTGATCACTTCTTGAGTTGGGTGGTGTGAAACTGGAATTGAGCGAGTTGTTACTGACGTCACATGCTACAGAAATGTACCACCTGAGGAACGAAGGTTCAGTCCAGTACAGCCAGACCTAAAGAGGAAAAACAGAAACAAAGTGGGATTGTTAGGTGCCACTGGAAACCATAATAAATAAGACACAACATTCATCTTCCTCAGGATCTAGATCAAATTGATGTCAAGTTGTTTTAAAACTAATTTTATATGTTTGAGTATCGATAAGTATTTTGTTCCAGAGTATAATGCATGCAGGTTCTTAATGACTTAATTTGTTCTTGACATAGAGAAATAAATTAGTGCTGTGCCATTTGTTGCTGTCTAATGAGGCAGTACAGATATGATTGTTCTGGAAATGTCACAAAAGCAGATTTCTGTCTCTAAGCAGTACCAGCAGGGCCTGTTTAGCACAGCTGACACAAGTGAAAGAAGATTGGAAAGCATCAGGCATTTCCAGCTTGTATGACCAGATCTGCCTATCCAATGTGTAATTCATTGTTCCTATTTGTTAATTTATTCTCTCTCCTTGCCCCTTAATTATGAGCACTAAAGCACTCCATTCTCTGTTGTCCCCACCACATAAAAATCAGCACTAAAACACTTCCTTTTCAGATTTCTAGCTTTTCAGTCTAGCACCTTGATGAGTACTAAAACACACAAGCTTGGATTTTAATAAGCACTTCAAGCACATAATGACCTTTGAAGAATGAAAGAGAAGATGTGGAGCAGCGTCTTTTATTTCTTGATATTGTTCAGGCACCAGAGAAAGGCAGCGTTTGAAAGTGCAGTCCTCTCTTTCTCAAATCAGCCCTGACGTGCATTTCATCAGTAGTCTGGTGCGAGGGACAACTCAACATCGAGCAGATGAAAACTAGGATCTTGAGATGAAATAATACTGCTAGCAGAAATTTCACAAAGTTCTTTGCCTTCAGTCTGTACATTGCATTTAATAACGCCAATTACACTTGAGGGTGTTAAAAAATACATCAGTAAGATATTCTACAGTATCCACCAGGGGCAGGAAGAGTACTAGTTATTAGACATGATTTTTGGGAGCTCTATGAAGACCTTGAGGGGTGTTCTATTTCACACCCACGTCAAATTGTTCTTTAAGACACCTCATTTCTACCACTGACTGACTAGGTAGTACAGACAAAGTGTACCTCAGTAATGTATTATGTCAAAGCTATTACTTATCCACCTCAACGTAAGAAACTTTTTTGGTTTTTCTGGTCAGCAGTAAGCCTCAGAAAATAACAATGTGTCTGTATCAAGAGAGTCATAACAATGTAAACATGAGCACCTGACAAGAAAATAACTGAGATCTGAGAGCATGCACATTTATTATAGTATTGAGAACTCAATATAGGGGATCTGAGAGCAAGCACATATATTACAGTATTGAGAGCTCGGCACTGGAGTTTGGAGAGTCAGCAAAAGCAACATAATAAAGAGGACTCTGTGGATATGAGTGTCAGCAAATTCAATACAGTACAGAGGAATAGGTTAATTTAGGTTAATTAAAACCCAATGAATAACAAGTTGCATTCCATATGGAGATGTATATATGAAGTGGCATTGTGGTATTCATTTGTGAATGTCAATGAGTATTAGAGATGGTCAAAAAACACTTGTTAATTTGTTAGCTGTTGGCACTGGCAGACTGTGTGCAGGTCTCTACCCGCTGAGCTCTATTGAAAATGAAATGAGCGTCACAGCAGTCTCATCCAGCCACCAGATATACAGGCACAGGCCCAGGGGAGCTGGGAAGTCTTTACTTTTTCTTCAAATTAATATTTAGAGCTATTTGTTGGTTTTATCCACATGAAAGCCTCTTCAAAAGCTTTCTGTCTTTTAGTGGCGTTCAAACTACAAAACAGGTGTAAAGTGTAATTAAAGAATAATTAGTAGTAGTAGGTTTTTTTTGTCTTATCAGTGCAGCATAGTGGAAAATAGGGCCCAGTTTATTTTGTCTGAACACAATTATTTTTGCAGACTTTTGGAATTACAGCGCAATCCAAAAATATATAAAAAAGAATGAAAGAACATTTCCAGTCCATACTACAGTAATTTCAGTATAAAACAGGTGCTTTTCAAGGTAGTAATATTGAATTTTTATTAGAGAAAGGACCTCGTTGTGTCACATTGACGAAGAAACAATTAGCTCTGTTTCACTGGTATGAGCGGCTCAGAGTTAAAATTGAAAGAAATTCTGTAGTTATTAATTTACTATATTTACACAAAAAAGTCATCTGTGTATGTAATGGGATAGGTTTTTATGTGAATGTCTCACCCTATTTATTTAATGCCCTGTGATAAGGGGTGGAGAGACATGGAAGTTGCAATTGAAAAAAACACTCTGGCACTCAGGGTGTATTTACAATAACAAAAGAAAAACATGTTACTCTACCAGCAATGGCAGCACACAAGGAACTCGTAACAATGTACAATGTTCGAGAAGAGAAAATACAAAACTGCAAAAGAAACAATGGGAAAACAAAACCAAGAAATTAAGGTTTGTCAATACCGGTGTAGTGTTATTTTGTGGTATGGGTTAAAAAGTGGTACACTTGTACTGCGATTGCCCGGAAATGCGCAAATCATTTTCACTCAGAAAATCAGGAAAAACCCATCTGAAGGGGGTACTGAGTTTGGCCCTTATAGTTCTTTTTAATTTTTTTTCAAAATTCAGTAAACGTATGTAACTGATGAGCAGCAAATTGAGTTATCTAAAATTGACAGCACTAGCAGCTGACCATTTTGTGGCATTACACGGGTCAAGTTTTGGTATGCGTACCACATTCTGGCCCTACAAATTTTAGTTGTTGCCCTGGAGATGCACATCTTCTACTTTGGATTATATTATAAATTACAGTGGATGGAGGCACACTACAGTTTCTGCAAATCTCTTAACATCCCAATACAAATTGAGGGATACGCTGATTTTGTAGCTGACCCCTTATTTCGATACTGTCGTGGGGCTAATAGGGTGCTAGCAGGGGGCGAGCCTTTATGAGCAGAACAGCCTCTTCAATATTTCTCCAATTCTCATGAGTCTGTTCCATCTCTCTCCTATGATTCATGTAGTCTTATAAAGTTAGTGAGTGTCTGCACACAGCAGAACTCAGAAGTAGAAAGTTTATTTTCTCAATAAGAAGCATCTTCAATTTTTAATAAGTATGTGACAGGCTGGAGAGTGGATAGAGACCCAGATACAGACTGCAGTTCAAAAAAATAATACTTTTATTACAAATAAACACAAAATAAAAATGCACGAGGGCGAAAACAAAGATATTTAAACACAAATAACGAAACACAAAGCAAAACTTGCAAAAATAAAGGTTTCCAGGCTGGGAGATGCCTTCACTGGATCCAAAAAAAAAAAAAAAAAAATACCCCCACAGAAACCAGCAAGCACAAACACCAGCTTGCTTCCTCAGCTCCCTCCTCACCCTAATGGGAAGCTGAGGCCTCCTTTTATGTCAGGTGGCTGGGTGCTGATTTATCATTAATTACTCTGATCAACCCCAGCCACCTGAACACAATAAACCCAGGCAGGTAGGGGAATTTAACCTCATAACTGCCCATTTATAAAGGGCAGAGCTCTGCTCTGCCACAGAGTAGCTATTTAATTTTCCACTACTGTCACACACACACACACACACACGCGCATTTATTTATGCCTCGATACAAAGTGAGAGTCTGCCACTATCAATCGTTCAATGCCTCAGTATGATTGGTTTGTCTGCACAATTAAGTATCAGTTTCTCATTGATATTCTGTGCAAATGATAAAATCTAAACCTGGGCGGTAGATATGTGTTCTTCTCAACTCAAGTGTATAACCGGTATCAAATGAGATATTTGGTGTTCAAGCCACCATAAGCATTAACACATAAACAGATATAAAATGGACTCACACAAATAGACACACACATGAAAGAAGCCAGCAGAAATGATTTACAGACAGGGTTATGAAGTGTTCCCCATCTGATGCAGGGCTGAGCTCTGGTCAGAGTCTGACACACTGGCAATCAAAGCTGCATGGAATAGTTGGTTTATCAAAGCCATGTCCTCTCTGTTTGTCTAATTGAGGATTTCAAAGTGCCTGCTGACAGTTCTCATTTAGATGTGTAAGTATACATGTGAATTGTATCATCTGACATTATCATTTCTAAGTGGATATCTGTGGTATTTCAGGGTTCTAACTATTATTAGAATAATAATCGTATTTATTATAATATATAAACCTTTTCTTGATATCGCTCTCTGAAAATGACACCAGATTTACACATTATTTTAAACTCATAACTACTCCATCTAAAATAAAGTTAATTAATTGTGTTTGTTACAGGGGTGAATTCTTACCAGGAATTTCTTCAAAACAATGGATTTTTGAAATTTATTAAGCATGTAATCACATGATATATTCAGAAAATTAATTACACATGCAATAACGCAATATGTTCAGAAACTTAACAATGACACAATCAATATTACACTACACAACATTAAAATAAAACCAAGGCATTAGGAAACAATTTATTAATGAAATGTTAGTTCAATTAGTCTTAGTATATACTAACGATTAAAAAAACAGGCACAAATCACAACACGATAACCTAGCTATGCCCAAATGGAGATAGAATTGAAGAGTTATTCTTCATTACATTCCAATGAGATGGCAGAGAGTCTGGATGAGCAGAGCAGCAAAAAATCTCAGTATTTCCAGCAGTGCGTTCTTATTGGTTGACTGTGTTTGAGGCGTGTCCTAAGATTGTGTGCGTTAACGCCGTCTCGTCTTCCAGAATGCAAGGTGATTATAATACTGAAGGAAAACTTTTAAAAGTATATTCCTATGTGTCTAATCTTTTATTCTGAATCTCTGTTACACTCCCCTGAATAAATTAATTTTTCTTACATACTTAGATACGTCAGAATGCATTAAGGTTTTAAATAGGTTTTGTCTTGTCTAGGGATTTGGAGACTGTAATATTATTAATGCGTTTGTTGGGCATACGACCGTGAAATTCTTAGATTTCATGCCCATGGTGATTTTAAATCGAGATGAAATGAGAATTTTGCTTATTTTTTTATTTTTTTTTTAGTTCTCTTAGTTTTATGCTTATATGGGTTATTTGGAAATTTATCATCTGTGCTTACGCAAGGGGACCCTTTTGTCTTTGTTTGGAAAGAGATTCACCAGTTTGCAATCATCATTCTTTGATGTAGAGCTGTTTCTGTTTGGTATGCGTCCATTTCAGTGGAGGTGGTACTGTAAGATTAGAATCACCAGACGAAGCATCTCTGTCTCTGAAAGGGGTGAAGGGGGGCCCTTACTTTAGTGGAAGGGATTTAGAAATTGTTAGTAGTCTTTGCTAAATAAAGCTGTTATTAATATCACAATATACATGTCATTAATGATAAACAATTGCTAGGGGCTTGGGGGTTCATTCACAAGCCTTTCATGCTTTTTAACTCTGGTGATTTTGGTTTCAATCTGACTGAGGTCACAAGTGATCTAAATTTCTGGGCTCACCCTACCCCCCACTTCACAAAACCTCCACATTTGTCTGATTCACTTCAGAAAGGCTCATGGCTAAATGGGGTGCTGTAGGTCAGGGTCTATGTATGCTTGCTTGCATGAGAGATACTCTAAGGGAGTCTGACTTTACTGTACATGACAATAATTTGAAATAGAAAGTGATGGATTATGTTGTATATCATTTAACAGTGATGAGATTTGGTGGAACATGTACCAATACTGACAGTAGTGCAATGTTTTTGGTTTTGCCTCACAATAGATGGGTGTAATGGTCTTTCACCAGTAATCAAGGCACAATGAATCATTTCACCTCAACCCCCCAGGGGAGACCCTTGTTTTTCAATGACTGGCCCTAATGGGATATTTGTCTGTGAGCTCCACGTACACTGCAGGGCAAATCTGCAAGTCATTAGCTCCTAGAACTGTATTCCAAGTGACTTTTATTTATGGCAGTGTCAGCATCCCTTAGGGCTTCGACTGTAAGGTTGATATTGCATAATCTTTCACTGAAGGAATCAAGGCACAGTGGGATTGTGCAACATTTTATTTCTTGTTTTACTTAGGTGTTCATGAAGATAAATGGCAGTGGCTACAGTTAAGCATGGTGTTGCAGTGTAGTCTTCCCCAAAATTCGGGCACTGCACCTCCTGTCCTGATCTTGCCTTACCTCTGTGTCATTCTCTCCAGGGTACATCTCCAGTGCTGAACTGTATGGTAGATTTTTGGTGTGAACTATCTGCAGTATAGAAAGAATTAAGCTGAAACCACCAAATTTATTTGGCTCGTAAGTCGGATTCTGAGTGTATTTTGTGTTTCTTTCTACCTTGTGCACATTTATTTCTATTCATATAAGACTATTGTTTTCGGTCAGCTGCTTTTAATTTGACCAGATCTGTTTACCCATGACTGCTTCTCTGGAGGAGCTTTTATACAAAGTACAGTTTTTGCAATTAAATGAATGGCTTCTCAAAAGCATGCTATGACAAGTTGTTATCTAGACTAGCAATACAGCAAAGAAATCGATTACAAGGTGATGTGTGCTGTGCAGAAAAAAAGTCAATATCAGTGTATTTTTTTTAATTATTTAATTCAATTTAATTAGGTTAATGAATTAATAAATCAATTCCTTGACTTACCAGATGTGTTGCGTTGTGCTGTGCTCAAGACTGTTGATGGACAGACTGCCTCCATTCCTATCTCTCCACAGCAGGTGTGTGTCCCCAACTCTCCTCTCCTTTACATCCAAATTTGGTCCAGGTCTCAAAAACACTGACCTTGATTCATATCCTTTTAAAAAAGGGTTTTTTTTACAATATGTGAGTTTAGCACACAAACTTTCCAGTCCACATAGGTCCTTTCATCAGATGACTGGTGATCTTTGAAGAAAAAAAATCTCTTTTAAAATCCTCTGTGTAGATCTGCCCTCTCCCTGTCCCTTCTCAGCACTCAATCAGCTTCCCACAAATAGACCTGAACTCATAGGCTTCTCTCCCAACTGCTTCTGTGGAGGTAAAGTAGTGGAGCATTCCTGGAGTCAGTTGGAGAGAGAGAGAGAGAGAGAGAGAGAGAGAGAGAGAGAGAGAGAGAGAGAGAGAGAGATCTCAGCCAGGGACAGTCTCAAAAGTACTATTGGATGCCTACTATGAAGGAAAATAATGGAAAGACTGATTGTTCAAATTAGATTTCCTTTGTGTATCTTTCAAAGAGGGGAGTACAGTATTAAATACATTCACAGCTATAAACACCTGGCCACAGTACCTCCAGTATATTATAACAGTATGCTATTTGTTAATGCTAACACTGCATATAATGCCAAGTTACCTTCATCGCTATTGTTGTTCATGTTGTCATTTTTTAAAACCTGGTATAAAAGTAGCAGCCCCATATTTCAGTGAGCCCAGATCAATCTCCTTGGCTCACCTTGTAAAATCCAATATGGCACTGCTGCCAACAAGTGAGGACTAAAGCCAAGCCCTGGAAGCTCCAAGAGACCAGCTGAATTGGAATGGCCTTCACAAACTGATAACAATATCTGGATTATTCTCAAATGTAAAAACAAACATGGAACAAGAGGGCTGGGATCCTAGAGATTAAGACTTAGCGGTTGAGGATGTGGACAGGGAAGCAGGAGATCAGGTGTAGTAGTTGGAAAAGCTTGGCTACAAAGTAGACTTCTACAGGTGAAGCTCCTTAAAATTGGATGTTTAAGGAGGGGGGGGGGGGGGGGGGGGGGGGGGGGGGGGGTGGGATCTGTTTTTTTTAGGACCAATTGCCATCACTAATAACCATGATAATCACAGAATACTCCTACTGCTAAAAAATACCAAGCATTATGTAAATCACCTCACACTGCACTACTGGGAGAAAAACATACTTAATCTGAGCTATGACATAATTTCATTATTAAACGTCACCAAGCAATTTCACAGCATGACATCACAGATTCAATAACAAGCCAATAAAAGCA
This sequence comes from Polyodon spathula, assembly GCF_017654505.1. NCBI lineage: Eukaryota > Metazoa > Chordata > Actinopteri > Acipenseriformes > Polyodontidae > Polyodon > Polyodon spathula. The sequence continues at coordinate 7,919,337 of NC_054555.1, read as the reverse complement.
GTATCGCTGGCATCATTCTTATTATCATTATTGTTTTTATTATTACAACTCTTACAACAGTGATTATTACTCCAACATGCTGTAATCTGTGCAAGTGGAATCCTTCCCACTGTCTTCAGAAGGAGAGAGCAATGGGAGCGAGTGGATAACTCTAATAATACTAGAACACCCTTCGGCAGTCAAGGCACCAAGCAACTACAGCTTATTAAACTTAGTCTATTTAATCTTACTAAAATAGTTTTTCACTCAAATGGTAATATATCCACCTCTCTCGCTTGACTGTTCTTGCTCAGATTTGTGATTACATCATATCAAATATTCACTTTTACCCTTAATAAAAAATCTCAGTCAGTGTTTTGAAATGGACCCACCACAAGCTCAGGCTTACTATATGCCTTCACTTATGAGCCAAATTTGGTTGAATAGCCTTTTACGGTCCCCTTGAAAGATATGCGAATTGGCCTCAGATAAAAGCCTAACATTAGAGGGACTGTCTTCCAAATAAATGGATTCAAGCAGGCACAACAAGCTGCTTTAAGAAATAACAGGATCTATTCACAAAGCTTCATTTCTATGGAATGTTTTTTTTGTTTGTTTTTTTTTAAGTTTCTGTTGAAGGATCACATTCAATTTGGCCAGTAAAGCACTTGAAGTGTGAACATTTCATTTCAGTGGGAAATATCAAACCTCAATGGTCATATCTACACATTACAGAAGTTTGCAGAGGATTGCGCAGACTGCCCAGTAGGTTTGGTGCCTTTATTAAACATGCCAAAAATCCAGGAGGGCTGAAACAGTAACATATTATTAAAGGGTACATAAGGACCTTTTTATTTTATTGTGTTACATGTTTCCATGTGTTGCTACAACTGTTTACGTAAGGTGCGTGTATTGTTATTTATTTATTTATTTATTTTTTACATCTGATCACTTTTTTAAACTTTTAAATTGCATTCCCTGCCTCAAGATGGCATCCCAGTACCCACATGGACCTCTCAGAACTACATTTCCTATCATCCTCCTGTTCATTGGTAATTCCATCTCAGTTACATATGTGAGCAGGATGATGATGGGAAATGTAGTTCTAAGAGGTCCATGCGGGTACACGGGAAGCCATCTTGAGGCAGGGAATGCAATTTAAAAGTTTAAAATGTAAAAAAATGAAAATTAAAACAATACACACACCTTACGTGAACAGTTGTAGCAACACATTTAACACAACACAGTAAAATAAAAAAGGTCCTTATGTACCCTTTAAGAACACATATAATGGGGGAAAAAAATATTTAATAATATTACAGTTTGTTTAAGATTTGTGGATTGGATCCCACCCTCAGATTTTTAGATGGAAATGGGTTGTTCTGATTTTCCAGACAGCAAACGCAGAGGGAGTTTAAGCTTCTTGTCCTTCAGGCTCTGTTACCTGGCTCCTTTCAGCACAGAGACACTTTGTAAGACATTCTCTTTTTTATGCCAGACTTATATACAGCAAAACAGTGCAGGCTATTCCAGGTCACAAATGTTTCAAATACAGACATTCTTAGGTGAATGCTCACAGAAGCCAATTAAGCCATCCTTGCAGTGAACATCTCTATTCCTTCCAGGTGCGTGCACACCCAATTATAGACGAGTTGTCATGAAGAATTAAAATCCTGCGAGTATTGTGTGAGTGGAGAATGGTTAGGATTGTGAGATAATTTAAAAAGCAAGATATTTTATTTAACATCATGTAATCAAAGAAACTACAAAAAATAGCAGCCCCGTATTTCAGTCAGCACAGATCCTCTCCTTGACTAACCTTGTGAAGTCCAATGTGGCAGTGCTGCCAACAAGGGAGGACTAAAGCCAAGCCCTGGAAGCTCCAAGAGACCAGCTCAATTGGAATGGCCTTCACAAACGGATAATATCTATAATAATATATGATAATATCAATATCAGGATATTGCAAAAGTCTAACATAAGCCATAATAGTAGTACAGAATTTCATGTTACACTTCGAAATGTTTTTCAATTGTTGTCAGTTTTTGATAAGTATGTGGAACACTACAAAGCGGTATGTAATTCAAAATCCTAACATAACATTATTTAACTTTATGAAGCAAAATGAGTTCATTCGATAGGGTTACTTAGCATACAGTGGTCAGCTTGCAGTTGATGTCCTAGTTAATAAAGAGCAATGTATCTACAGCACAGTGGTTTTCAGTTTGTTGAGGTAAGAATACTCAGATCTCAACAAAAATAATAATAAATGAGAATTTGCTTGTTTTTTTGTTTTGTTTTTTCCTAGAAAGAAACCATGGAAAACAGACATGTGGACTATTGTATCTCTAGCACAATTGTATTTTCTTTCAGTGCAACTGTTATTGTGCACATATACTCTGCTGTATCCCTGTAAATGTGTTTTTTTTTTTTCAGTGGACATTAATTTATCAATTAATAACTGAAGAATTTTCCAAGATAATGTCTAGCTTTAAAATTAATTAATAAATAAATAACTAGTAATACTAAGACTACTACTAGTAATAATAATAATAATAATAATAATAATAATAATAATAATAATAATAATAATAATAATATAATAATCATCATCATCATCATCATCATCATCATCATCATCATCATCATCATCGGCTTTTTGAATGATTGTCTCCTCTCACAGGGAAGTCTCCTGGGGGGAGCCGTCAGGACACATTGTCTGCCTGCCCATCCTGTGAACAGACCTCTCCCATGGCTCAGTGGCAGTTCTGTTTTAGCAGATATTTCTATGTCAGTCACATTAATTCAGTTCAGTATAGAGAACTCAATATTGGGGATCTGAGAGCTGACAAATTCAGTTACAGTATAGAAAAAAGACTGGGGAATCTGAGAGCTGGCAAATTCAATACAGTATAAATAACTTAGTACTGGTTATCTGAGAGACACTTGTATTAGGATGAATCCACTTAGGAATCTATATGTTAGTGATTCTTTAACTCTGTTCTACAAGAGCTGAGGAATCAAAGACTTTGTTGTGAGATCATCAGTCATGGGGGAATTTAGCTAGGTCAGAATTTTAAAGAGTAAGTAGCTTATTAGAATTACCTTTTATTTTTATCTTGCTGTTTTATGGTGTCTGCAATCACTGTGGTTGTTTCTGGGCTCTGTTACTCCAAATTGAGTTATCTTTTTTCTCCAAATTACTTTTGGCACCCGGAATGGAACATTCTTTTTCTAGAATGTTGATGTCACCATACAGTCATTTTACTATACTTTTCTAGGTTTTTGAAAATGTGCATTAAAGCGTGGAACACCTGGAGGGGGTAAGCCAGTGCCACTTTGGTACAACTAACATCGTTTCATGAGTCAAAATGCATCAAATTCAGAGTTGGGGTTGACGAATCATCATCTTACGGAGATAGGAGCACACTTCCTTATCCCACGCAATACAATTGCAAGTCTTGTGTTGAGGAGACTCGTGTAAGGAGAATTGAAGGCTTTCCTTTTTGATTGCTCTGCGCTTTTCCATGCTTTTTGCCTTGCTTTTTGCCCTGCTCTTTGCCCAGCTCCTTGCCTTACTCCTTGCCCTGGATTTGTTAACCTCATAAGTGGAGAGACTGCTCCTTTTATACACCTGTGGCTGGGCTTAATTGATTGTTAATTAATCAATTAAGTCCCAGCCACATTCTACACGTGTATTTGGCTTGGACAGTATTGCCAAACTGGAAGAACAACAATATAACAGTACATTATACATTATATGCATTACATTATTAGTTTGGTATTACAAGACAGTTATTTTTCCCACTGAGGATAAATATGTAGTTATAGTGCATGACCCAAAAAAAAACTGGCTATGGATATTCTTCAGTATCAGAATCTGGGGGATATATGCTAAGGCATCTTCTCTGTCTGTCTGTCCCAATGTAAGATCATCTCTAGCTATCTTGTCTGTTCTTTCATGTGTCGACATTTTTGACATGGTCATATGGTGAACATGGGTCATGGTGCCTTAATTATACTAAACTAAACTAAGTAAATATAATACCTAGGAATTTATACGCTGATGAACTCTGTAAAAACAGCATGCCATACATTTAAAAAAAATAATGTTGCTGGGTGCATTGACAATCAAACATATTTTACATAGCATTGCTGCACACTGTTGTGCTTGACATGACAACTTAAATAAAATCAATCAACCTGACAGTGGAGTATAATTTTTTATAGCTAATTTTTTTCACTGGCCTGCCTTACTAAGGAATTAATCATTTTCTGCATAGTGCTGAGCAACCTTAACACATCCTACAATGTTTTCAGTTATCCTTGGAGTGAACTTGTGGTACACAGCATATACCATACAGGAGAATAATCAGGTTGGATTTGTGGCTCTATCAGGGATACAGGATGCTAGGGACCGCTAGACAAGGAGGCAGGCAGGAGCAACCAGTTGTGAACATGGGTGAGGGAACTCAGGTAGGACAGACAGACACAATCATCAAGCAGGACTGATGCAGAGGCAGACAAAGGGGACACCTTTCAAGAATGCATTTTATCTGGGTGGTGTTTAGATTTGTTTTTGCAATACAAAAGTGTCACAAAATATACATCCCTGTATGTCCAGGTTGCATAATGTATAAAGATATATGGGATGGACAGCTTTGCATGGTGTGATGAGGTAAAACAACAACTGAAGAAGTTAAATTACTTGCTGGAGCAGTGTAGGTTGTATAATAGATAACAAACGTATGCTACAATATTTCGTACCAGCCTCTGGCTCTGCATCTATGTTAATAAACCAGCCTGAGAAAACAACATTTGCATATGTAATACATTGGAGCAGTTTTGACATAACTTTTATTCTGGAAAGAGAAACATGGGAATCAAACCGTTGTTTAAGAGATCATAACTATATTACCAGTAGATGTTTGGGTCTAGTTAACAACTGCAAAGAAAGCTTTGAATATATACACATTTTTAACTGATTATGAAATTAATAATTGTCTAATTGAATTGATGACTGTAATAGGCCACATATGCAATTGATTAAAAATGATAAATTGCATGAGACTTTTTAGAAATTGTTTAAGATGCCTAATTAAAGCACATAGTGTCACACGAGTGACTATTATTTCTATATCACTGATTACTGACTGAAGATTGAAATTCATGCAGGTAGTTATATAAAGGGTATAAATGACAAATCTTGAGGTAATATATCCACACACACTGGCACTTTAAGAAAGATAAGGAGATGTTTATATTATAAACTATAAAGTATATTAATAAACTGTGTGAATGATACTGCAAAGTTTATGTTAATCATGCTTAACTGAAGTGATCCCTGCAGCTTCCCTAGTTTGAAGTTGTTCACTGGTTTGGATATTTCAGGGCAATTGTGTGCTGGAGGTTTATGTAAATCTTGTTGGGCTCCTCATCCATCACTGTGTCCACCTCCTGACCCCACATCAATCCTCTAATACCTGCCAAGCCATCACTTGCAACTTGAAGCACTTAACACCGAGAGAGAGGTGGGGAATGTGTCCTTCATAGGCCTTCTGGCAGGGTAGGGCAAGAGTAGGGGAACATCGGAGGACTCCCAACGACACTCTAAATAAAAATAAATAAAACCATTTTAAATTTTGTTTTAAAGTGGTACCTGCAATGTAGCTTCTACATCAAAAGGAATTCAAGTTCAACTATAGCTACACTGCATAGTGATGGTTGTACTATGCTGTGGTTTGGATATCAAGTCCCTGGATGAATTAACACATGGAAGCGCAGTTTGATAACTCTGTCTGTCTCTCTCTGATAGAGCCGATTTGTGGCGTGCATGACAGCCATCCTGAGCCAGATGGATGACCAGCACTATTCCTTCTACATCGAGACCTTCCAACGCAGTTCTGATCTCATGGTGAGTGGAGAGGCTAACGCCAAGAAGTCCAATGCTCACTAGAGGGCTAGACAGTGAGGTGTTAATAGAGTACCACTGTTCTATGGTACAGCACAACACAATATGGTGTTAGTAAAGGTCATTAAATGTACAAAAGTTACAGGGCAATATACACTGAACAAAAATATAAACACAACATGTAAAGTGTTGGTCCCATGTTTCATGAGCTGAAATAAATGATCCCAGAAATTTTCCATATGCACAAAAAGCTTATTTCTCTCAAATTTTGTGCACAAATTTGTTTACATCCCTGTTAGTGAGCATTTCTCCTTTGCCAAGATAATCCATCCACCTAACAGGTGTGGCATATCAAGAAGCTGATTAAACAGCATGATCATTGCACAGGTGCACCTTGTGCTGGGGACAATAAAAGCCCACTCTAAAATGTACAGTTTTGTCACACAACACAATGCCACAGATGTCTCAAGTTTTGAGGGAGCGTGCAATTGGCATGCTGACTGCAGGAATGTCCACCAGAGATGTTGCCAGAGAATTGAATGTTCATTTCTCTACTATAAGCCACCTCCAACGTCATTTTAGAGAATTTGGCAGTACGTCCAACTGGCCTCACAACCGCAGACCACGTGCAAGCACCCCAGCCCAGGACCTCCACATCCGGCTTCTTCACCTGCGAGATCGCCTGAGACCAGCCACCCGGACAGCTGATGAAACTGTGGGTTTGCACAACCGAAGCATTTCTGCACCAACTGTCAGAAACCGTCTCAGGGAAGCTCATCTGCATGCTCGTCATCCTCACCAGGTCGTGACCTGACTGCAGTTTGGCGTCGTAACTGACTTCAGTGGGCAAATGCTCACCTTCGATGGCCACTGGCATGCTGGAGAAGTGTGTTCTTCCCGGATCAATCCTGGTTTCAACTGTGCTGGGCAGATGGCAGACAGCGTGTATGGCGTCATGTGGGTGAACAGCTTGCTGATGTCAGCGTTGTGAACAAAGTGTCCGATGGTGGCGGTGGGGTTATGTTATGGCAGGCATAAGCTTCGGACAACGAACACAATTGCATTTTATCAATGGCAATTTGAATGCACAGAGATACTGTGAGGAGATCCTGAGGCCCATTGTCGTGCCATTCATCCGCCACCATCACCTCATGTTTCAGCATGATAATGCACGGCCCCATGTCGCAAGGATCTGTACACAATTCCTGGAAGCTGAAAATGTCCCAGTTCTTCCATGGCCTGCATACTCACCAGACATGTCACCCATTGAGCATGTTTTGGATGCTCTGGATCGAAGTGTATGACAGCGTGTTCCAGTTCCCGCCAATATCCAGCAACCTCACAGCCATTGAAGAGGTGTGGGCAACATTCCATAGGCCACAATCAACAGCCTGATCAACTCTATGCAAAGGAGATCTGTCGCGCTGCATGAGGCAAGTGGTGGTCACACCAGATACTGACTGGTTTTCTGATCCACGCCCCTACCTTTTTTTTAAGGTATCTGTGACCAACAGATGCATATCTGTATTCCCAGTCCTGTGAAATCCATAGATTAGGGCCTAATGAATTTATTTCAATTGACTGATTTCTTTATATGAACTGTAACTCAATAAAATCTTTGAAATTGTTGGATGTTGCGTTTATATTTTTGTTCAGTGTAATATGGTATACAGCCTAAAACATTAAGGAATCTTTTTGTTGTGGTTTGTTTCTTTATAACCCATTTTGATTAATTTAATCAAGTCTGCCTTGCATGATATCTTTTTCATCTGTTTCAGAATGGTTTCAAAGTTTCTTCTCATTTTTCAGAGCAATGTTGAACCTAAGAGAATGGTTATAAACACTCTTCAAAAAACATTCCTTTAAACAGACTTCAAGTTTTGTGAATTTAAAAAAGAACCACAAAATTTAATGATTGTCACTACTGTTTTCACTTCAAATATCAGGTCACCATATTCATTTTGTTAGGGAAAAAGGGAAGAACAGGCTTGACATTGTTAAGTTAAAATAAAATGTTTTTTATATTATTTTAATAGGGGTAACACTTATAATCCTTAATAGAGTATAGCAGCTCTCTACAGTACAGTGTACTATAGCTAGGGTTACCACATGACTCCATGTATACTTGGGTTGTTTGCAACAGTTCAGGCTTTTCAACTCACACTCCAATGCATTTGGTAAGTGTAGTCCTGTTGTAAACGGTACCTGAGACAGGTAAAACATGCTAGAATGAATTATGATGTGAGTTGAAAAGTTTGAACTGTCCCAAACTGTCCTGGTGTACATGGCGTTCTACGGTAACCCTATTTCCAGCTTTCTACTGTGCAATATAGTTTGTTGATAGTAGAGCACCACCGTTCGTTTGTACAGTGCAGTCTAGTGCACTGTAATACGGGTTTAATAGAGTGCCTCTTCTCAGTGTTCACTCACAGCCAATGGCAATGTGTCAATGGTGACCCTCTGAACATCACAGTGCATGTGGTATCTCACAATAATGAAATGCAAATTAGGGATCAGTGGGTCAGGGCAAGTCATTAAGTGGAATGGCACTCATCGATATCCATAATCCAAGAGCATAATGTCCAATCCCATAGGAATAGAAAAATATGGCTGTATACTACTGTAGGTGTGGAAAGAGGCAGGAGATTTTCAGCTTGAAGTATTGAGCAAGGTTATTAACAGATGACCAATATTACAGGAGGATTACAGTGGGTTATGATTTGTCAGTCCTAGAGCCTAAATTTACTTCCTCTTTTAAATGCACTACTCTCATTCTCTACAGGAAACAAAATTGAACCAACAGAACCATACAATACAATAAATATCCCCATCTAGTGGTCAAAATGTATAATGGCACCCCCCCCCCCCCCCCCCCCTCACTGTGATTGGTTGATTTCTGATATGCGATTTATAATAGCTAAACGTGCCCCATCTACCAGCATCTATAAGTGGATTCAGCAAATAGTCAAGGAGCATAGTTAGGCTGCAGTTTACTGGAGTATGGAACTGTGCTATTTAACCGTACGCCCAGAGTGGTTAAACAGAACCTGTTATGTCTCCATTTATTGCACTACCTGAACTGTAATTATTTTAAAATTAATGGGGTGTCCGGGAGTACCAGCACAGGGACAGGCACCCTCTGTCAGAAATCTCTTTGTGTCATAGGGAAGGGGACTTGCTTGTGTTTGGCAACAGAACAAACCCTGCTTACCTTTAACAAGGGAGAACAGGAATGAGAAGAGCAATAGACATAGATGAGAGGACATCATGAAAGAATTATTCATCATGCACTGTAGTTGTGTAATTTCAGCGAAGTTACTGTTTAATTACTTGTCCAACTAAGTTTAGCACATGTTTTATTTATTTGTAATGGATTACCAGGGTAAACGTTTATAAGAATTCTTAAGGAAATAGACAGATTGGCAGGCAGACAGACAGACAACAAGGAGACAGGCAGTTTTACAGACAGATAGACAACAGGTGGACAGGCAGACAGTCTTTTCAGGCAGGCTGACTGATAGTCATTTAACAAGTGGGCAAACAGACTGGTGAATATGTGTTTGTGGTCTTTTCTTGCAGTATTTCCTGATGGAGACCTTCCTTCTGTTTAAGGATCTCATTGGGAAGCATGTGTACCCCCCTGACTGGATGACAATGATCATGCTACAGAACAAGTGAGGAGGAGCGAGAGAGTGAGAGAGGCAACACTGTAGTGACCCTAATTTTGCATCCCAGACCCATGATAAACACAAACTATAGACCATAATACCTCTGCCATAGAAGCCAAGTACAAAGAAGTAACTAACTAATAGCATCAAATCATAACTATTAATTTGTCTACCACTCCCACCCTATCCAGAGTGTTCCTGAGAGCCATCAACACCTTCGCAAAAACTATGAACCAGAAATTCCTGGAAAACATGAACTTCGAGGTGCAGGTGAGAAATATTTATAAATACTTTATTAACATTTTTTAGGTTCTGTGTGTAAACATTGTCAGTAAGGAAAATGTTTTAAACTGCAGGAACAACTTTAACAAATGCATTCGTAATATTGCTTTTTTTGAGAGGTGATAGTTTATCAAAATATTTTGGAGTTCAAAATCGTATGCTAAAAACTCCCCTGCACAGTATTGTCTTGATATGTATGTATCTAATTCCCACACAGCAATCTTTCCTGCACAATGAATTGTATGCAAACCCTGTGGTTTTTTTTAACACACTTGTCTCTCCTCACAGCTCTGGAACAACTATTTCCATCTGGCTGTGGCCTTCATTACCCAGGATTCCTTGCAGCTGCAGAACTTCTCATCCACCAAGCGTAACAAGATCCAGGCCAAGTAAGTCGCTCACTGGTACAATTTTCTATTATTCTTGAACATTTAAAAACATATGTTAGTGTAGCAATTGTGGCTTGCAGTTTATTGAGGTTGTAACACACTATATACAGCACACAGTACAGAGACACACAGCTTGCTTGCGCTTAATGTTTAGATCCATCTAAAAACAAACCTGTCTCAACACAGGTATGGGGACATGAGGAGGCTGATTGGGTTTGCAATCCGTGACATGTGGTACCAGCTGGGTATGTTTTTTTTTTCTTTTTCAGCAACGTAAAATATTGCAGATTATAAAGCAAATTAGGTGTATTTGTATACAGCTCAGAGAATGTAGTGCTGATGAAAGAGGAGAGATAATGGCACTGTGTACAGTTCGATATAGTGCAGGCACCATTAGAGCTTCCCTTCACAGCTCTGAGACTGCAGTCTCAGAGCTGAATTGTACCTAATTGCATAGCTGTCTTGTGATGCATACAAATGTCCTCTGGAGTCTAGGAAGAGACCACCAAACTCCTTTCACTTGAGCCAGAGTTAAACCCAAGTCTCCACAATTGAGTGACATGGGAAGCTAGGGAGTTATTCTAAGGAAACAAGCCCACAATGAAGCATCTGTCTGACTGACTATCTGGGTTTCCAGGCCAGCACAAGATCTGCTTCATCCCTGGGATGGTGGGTCCGATCCTGGAGATGACTCTCATTCCTGAGGTGGAGCTGCGCAAGGCCACCATCCCCATCTTCTTTGATATGATGAAGTGTGAGCACGACAAGTCTGGGGGCTTCAAGAAGGTAATTCTGTGCACTCTGTTGCACTGCGGGGTTAACGAATACCATCTCAAAAGCAGCTGACTCCAATTATTTTCTGATTGTTCTCTAAAACTTCAATGTTTTGAATTTTGTTGTGCTCTGGTAAAACTTGATTGTTTAGAACACCCACAGTATGACATTAAGTCGACTGCTCACTGGAGCACAGGCTTCACAAAGGCAATCTGGAATTCAAAGCCATGTGTTGTTCTGATTCTCCTTGCCATCAGAGCACAGCAAACAGTTACTGGATACTGAGTCACTCCATCTTTTACAGTCATGAGGTCAATACTGAGGTCATTTCAGAAAGGCCAGCAGCAGCAACGTGATAAGAAACCTGTGGATGGAGGGTGAGCTAATGTAACGAGATAGCACAGCATGTTCAAACTAGCCCCAGAGGCAAAAGCTACTTTAATAAAAATTAGATTAATCAGATTTCTGATTTTTTTTTTTTTTTTTAATGTCTGATTGCATGATTTCAGGGAATGTCAACATCAGAACATTAGACACATTTGTTGGTCTCAGTTTCAAACCTCAGTTTTATCTCCCAGTGGTCATAAGTACACGACACAAAAACTACCACATCATTTTGACAATAATGGGAGTTTCATGCATTAAAGTAAGTGTAGCTAAAACAACTCAGGAAGTGCAAGACATTCTAAAAGCATGACTTGCTAACAGAAATGGCTTTGAACTATTAGAAATCACATATCAGAAATCAACCAATCACAGTGAAGTATAAAAAAACACACAGTACCTGTGCAGGAGATAAAAGTTATGTTTTACTTATTTATTATAAGTTAATATATGTCATGTGTATGGTGTCTCTTATTATCTAAGAGACGTTATTTCACAAAGTCCAAACTGCATGAGATTACATCTCTTATAGAAATAGAGACACCCTACATATTAACTTATAGGTAGGACGTTTTAACAACGTGTTTTTCTTTCCAAACTTTCTCAACATTTGAGACATTGCAGCTAGTGGGTGTTCATGGCAAAGAACATTCATGGGACTATTTTGTTAGCTTCAGTTACTTGTGCCATACACAAGATGCCAAAGCATTCATTGGAAACAAAGTAATAACCATGAACATTATTCAACATTATTTTGTTAGTTTGAGAACAGTGTCAGCAACTATTTTCTATTTTTCCAGATTTTATACTTAAAAAAAATAAATCAAACTTAAGGAAAAAATAACAATCTGTAAAAAAGTAAATAAATAAATGCATAACACATTAATAATAATATATAGTATAATTAAGGTTTGAAGTCATTTTTTGACCCCCAGATGTGGACTAAAGGGTTCTGTAGCCAGTGATGCCAGTTTAACAAGCGTGTCCAGGCTCTTCTGCTGCTGACAAACAAGTATCTACAATAACCCTCCTGTCGTATTGTTCACTGTTTAATAAACGTGTACCCTGCATCTTTCCACTCTTACTGTACGCCAATAGTGTCTTTGTGTTTCTGATGAGCGCGTTGGTGCCGTTTCAGTTTGAGAACGAGATTATCCTGAAGCTGGATCACGAGGTGGAGGGAGGCGGTGGAGACGAGGAGTACATGCAGCTCTTCCAGTCCATGTAAGGAGGACCGATATCACTGCGCTGGCTAAGTGGGCAAATCTCTCACTATCTGCCTTACCAGCTTACCTTCTCCATGTTTATCAAACCTGGGTATCCCATCAGTTAGTGCATTGATTACAAATGATTAATAAAGCCTTTCTAAAGTCTTATAAATGTTGCCAGTAACAGGCAATGGCAATATAAGGTTATACAATATGTAATAAAGCACTATTAGAAGAATTTTGCTTCCTTTATGATGCGTTAATGGCATGGAAGTTTTCCATTAGCAATTTGTCGTTAAAATTGTGTTTTATAAATGTTAAGCTGATGTGTGGCCCACTTCTGCTGTTGCAATCAATTAGCTGTGCCATTTCTTTTTATTTTTTTTTAAGCATCATCTGGCTGCTAAATGAGCTCCTTTGAGGTGCCAGATGAGAAATGGTCTTTCTGCCACTTCAGTCAGAGAAGAAAAATGATATTCATTCAGATCACAAGTTATCAGAGAAACATTTTGTAGATCAGAATATATTTTTTGTGGGCTGTTCTTTTTAATGTAATTTGATCATTTAATTGTGATCATTTTTGATCATTTAATTTACTTAAGTGTGCAATGCAGTGTAGACTTTACTGCAACCTATTTATCCTTTATTGCCAAAATGTGGGACTGAGGTTTGCCAAATGAGGTCTTTGTTACTGCTGGATGTTGGTTCTATAAAGCCCCTCTCCTCTCTACCAGTCTGCTGGAGTGTGCCATGAAGTCACCCCCCCTGGCCAGCCTGGTGCAGCAGTTTGTTGTTCTGGTGAAGGGGCTGCTGGAGAGACTGCTGGACTACCGAGCGGTGATGAGTGACGAGAGCAGAAACAATCGCATGAGCTGTACTGTCAACCTGCTGGTGAGTTAACCCTCAACTCCCACCTTGCTACACACACACTGACACTCAACCTCACACATTGATAGACACTGACAAAGACACACACGCTGACAGACACTGACAAAAACACACACACACACGCACACAGACTCACACGCTGTTGGACGCTGACAAAAACACACATACACACACATTCTCACGTGGCCACTGCCTATGACTTAACTGTCTATCTCTGTTTTTCAGAATTTTTACAAGGACATTAACCGGGAAGGCATGTACATCAGGTATGAACATCCTTTTTCATGTTTGTTATTATTTGTATTAGTATTATTATTTGCATCTGTATAGACTACAGGACTTTACAGCCTTTGCATTTGCAGTTGTCAAGCAACACCTTTAAAAAATGAAGACCGCAGCCTTCTGTAGTTAATATACATAACCATCTTCACCGACTTGGGTGTACAAACCAACTCAGCATATGAAAATATAGTCCTGATTTAAAATTTTGAACAGGATGAAAAAATACACTAAAGAACAGAAACAAATGTACTGCAAATGTACCATTAAATTGTTTACAACTAAATATAATTAACAAAATACACCTTACGTATAAGGGTGTAGTTCCTTATATGTCACTAAACATCCTTGATGGAATTACTGCATTTTTATGTATGGTTGGGTGTGCATTATTTGTTATATTATTAATACTGACACTTAGATAACTGTCTCATATAACGTCATGTTCTAACTCTATAATGTTAGTGTTGTAGAATGTATAGTATTGTATGTAGTTCCCTTCACCTGCATGTCAAGAAAGAAACATTGCATTTTTCATCCAAAAGCCCTCACTATCATTTTAAAAACTTAAACTATTTGCCCAGGTTAAATGTCTCTGATATAAAAGTAATTAGAAGCAACTTGAAAGAGCTAAGATTTCTGAGTTGCGTCTTTTTAGTACTATAACATCAAGATTGTTTGCGCCATTCTTGAAACAACTGTTGTTGTATGTCTCCAAATGACATTTTCAGCTGCTTAGCTAAACCTAACTCAGCTTAGTGTTTGACATTCATATTATACAGAATATTCCAAAGAAACCTCCATAAACTGTGTTTTTTAATGCATTCATGTCAGGGCAGAGCATCCCTTCACATGTTTTTTGTGCATAATCTAGGTGGGAATTTCATTCTCATTTATTTTAAAAGCTGCTAAAGCCATGCCAATGAACTGACACTGCTGAGATAAAGAGACAGATTAAAGACTCTTCTTTTGTCAACGGAGAGAGTAGAGTAACTGAATGAGAGAGTGAGAGAGGAGAAAGATCGAGAGGAGGTGACAGTTACATTAATGTAGATTCATTATGTGAAGCGTAAAAACATAATATTCCCTTTAAGGATGCCCAATCCCCAGTCGGTAAGAGAAGATGTTTAAGAATGCCTGCAAGGATAAATGAGCAGCTAGTGAAATCCCTGTCTAAATCAATTGCAATAAAAAAATGACCTGGTTTTCCAGTCATCTTGAACCACCTTGTATTCATATGAGAATACAACGGATACCTGCTCCTGGTATTAACTTTTGCAGTAAGAAATATGTGTCAGCGCTATAATAGAGTCTGAACTGCATCAATAAAAGTTGTGTCTGAAGCAAACTCTTGTAATCCTTTTCCTCAGGTACCTGTATAAGCTGCGGGACCTACACCTGGACTGTGAGAACTACACTGAGGCTGCCTATGCATTGCAGCTGCACACACGCCTGCTCAAGGTGCTGGGACTGGCAGAGTTCTGGGGCTGGGAGGGGGACAAGAAAGGAGAGAGAGGCTGATAGGGCTGGGGGAACTGAAGGGACTGACAGAGGGGCTAGGGACTTTAAGAGGTTTGGTGTCACTAGTTGGACTGTAAGCTAGGAGAGGTACCAAAGGGGTTTGGACTGGGGGAATCTTGGAAGGGGATAGACAGTGGCACAGAGAGAGGGGCTATAGGGAACTGGGAGAATTGGAGTAAAGAGGTGGGAGGGACTGGGAGAGGGCCTTGAGGAGCACGGGCTGGGAGAGGGGAGAGGAAGAGCCTGGGTGAAGTGCTATAAACATGGTGCGGGGTAAGTAGAGAAGGATAGGGGGATAATAGATGTTGGAGGGGTGAGGACCAGGAGTGGGGCTGGGTTAGGGACAGGAAGAGAGATTAGGGGAGAAGAGATGGTGAACTGTAAGGAAAAAAGAGCATTCAGGGAGTTTGGGGTGCAGGAGAGCAACCTGTGATTGATTGTGCTCTGTGTTTGTTTATCTCCCCCAGTGGTCAGATGACCAGTGCTTGCCCCAAATGATGCCCAGTGATTTCCGCAGCTCTCAGACCCAGCGGCAGCTCAAAGAGACCCTGTACAGCACCATCATCGGATATCTGGACAAGGGCAAGGTAACGACACAATACAGTGGGGGGGGGGGGGGGGGGGGGGGGGGTGTGCAATGGGGGGGGGGGGGGGGGGGGGGGGGGGGGGGGGGGGTGGTCACACATCAGAGAACAACATCTCTTTGGGAGGGATTACCAAACATGCAATCAAACATTCCCACTTAAAATACAGTGTTGCAAGCATCAGGTCAGATAAATAGATTGCCTTTCACTGGAGCTAGTACATCCTGCGTTAGAAGATAAACTGTCAGTTGCTGCCAATTCAAAGGATTGTAGAATGGTTTGAGTGCAGGCTTTTCCAAAGACTTAGGTCAACATTTGTCATACAGTGAGCTTCACAAAGGAATTTCATTAGAATACTTTTTTTTGTCCTGTGTCTTATTTATTGGCAAGATTGGAGGTTTCAAACAAACCTTAATATGTATATAAATCTTGTACATTCTAAAGTGACAACATTCTGAGAGAGTCATCGTGTTCATTTTTTGAAATACAGAAAGCCACCTAGAAGCAATACTACAGGCAACAAAAGTAGAAAGAGCATATCAAGTGTTATAACACCATTCTGTAGTATCTAATAGCGGCAATCTTATGCAATTTTTTGTTTGTTATCAGCTATGGCTGACAAATATTCCAGCAAACGTACTTCTGAAAAGACTCCTTATGACTGATTTCCCCATGTCACGTGCCCACAATTAGCCCTCAGGAGTCTTTTCATAATCAGTCTGTGCAGGGATAGTTAATAAGCTTGGCAATAAAATGTCTAAATGGATATTAGGGCTGCTTGACTGCCTTTGCTTTGTGTTCTGGTAGATGTGGGAAGATGCAATCTCTCTGTGCAAGGAGCTGGCAGAACAATATGAGATGGAAATCTTCGACTACGAGCTTCTCAGTCAGAACCTGGTAACTGAGCACTGCCACCTATATGACCCTCTGTCTGTCTGAACAGCAGAGGGGTTGTAGCCATTCTGTGCTTCATTAGGCTTATTCTATTCAGTGGTTTGATTTAATAACACACAGTGGAATGGCCCACGGGCTTATGTTGTTCTTCTTTGTTTCTATAGCAACAGCAAGCCAAGTTCTATGAGAACATCATGAAGATTCTGCGGCCAAAGCCAGATTACTTTGCAGTAGGCTACTATGGACAGGGCTTCCCCTCGTTCCTCAGGGTAAGACATAGGAAGTTCAAGCTCCTGTGCTTTCAATGTTCTTCATGAGCAGGTTCCCAGATAGTGTGGTTGTTTCAGGCGTAATTTCAGAAACAGTTCAATACTGCCTTGGTACTAACCTTGTGCTAGCAAGGACTTTCTCATTCTCACCCTTTTCCATAATCCTTATCTCTGCAGAACAAGGTGTTTATCCACCGTGGGAAGGAGTACGAGCGGCGAGAGGATTTCCAGACTCAGCTCATGAGCCAATTCCCTAGCGCTATGAGACTCAACACCACCAGCACCCCCGGTGATGACATTCGAAACTCCCAGATGCAGTGTATCCTTGTGGGGATCATCCGGGCCACTGTATGGGATGGGGGGGAGGAATGGGATGGGGAAGGGTCAGATCTCAGGCTGGGAATCCTTGTTTAAGATGAAGGACTGGAAGGCAGAGCAAAATTGAAGTTACAGCTAAGGGTCGAGAGATTGGGAGGTATTGTGGTCTAGTAGTTAGAATTGAGTGACTGTTATTCTCTGTGGTCCAGTTGGTTAGTGCTAATTGACTAGGCCATGTGACCTATTGTTTAGAGCTGAGGGATTGGCAATACATTCAATTAATAACTGCATGCATGTGGATGTATTTGGATTGAATTATTTATGTAGACATGTAAATGGTATTGTATTGCTACATAAATAAATAAAACCCGGTCTGGCTGTAAGTGGATTCCTGCCTTGACATTGACCCCCTTTCAGATATCCAGTGCTTCACAGTCCAGCCCATCCTTGAGATGCAGCCCCGCCTCAAGAACAAACCTGTCCCAGACCAAATCATCAAGTGAGTGCCCTCATGCCACCATGGCTATACAATGAGGACACAGCATTAGCAAGCGAGCTATGTGATCTCATTCTGGTTACAAAAGGCAACGAATGAAGCATTTCAGAGCAAGAAATATGGAATGTAGTTTTTGAGTTCTTTGTGGTATACAAAACATGATTCAGAAACTCTTGAATACCACTGGAATACCATTGTAATAGTGCACCAACCAGAGTATTACCCCGAAGAAACCCAGCAATGGCAACACATTGGAGTTGGAACAAATATGGCACAGCGGTCCTGAAAGGGAAGCAGACTGTCTGGCACAGATATGATACAGTGGTTAGGCAATATGTTATCATTCATTGTGAACCGTTACTGGACTGCCACTGTGATGACATTGGAGATGACATGCTGCAATCAGTTCACACACAATACCTGCCTCTGTGCTCTCCTGTCTCCCACAGCTTCTACAAGTCGAACTACGTGCAGCGTTTTCACTACTCGCGTCCCGTGCGCAAGGGATCAGTGGACCCTGACAACGAGTTCACAGTGAGTGCTCGACACAGTCTGGACTGTGTATTTACACAGCATTTAGAGTCTGCATGTAGGTGTGTGTGTCTGCAGTCGTATACCTTAATAATACCTTTTTTTTTCTTTTTTTTATCTATCAATGGCTTCAGTAGCTGCTTTTCAGTTTTAGTTGCCTGCCATATACATGTGTGGTGTAGGACAGTTCAGCGACAGTGTCTTTTTGTTAGTCAGTGCAATCTAGTGCTCAGCAGTGCCTTGTTAGAAAACAAAAGGACACTTGATCCACAGTGGCAGATCACTAAATATAGTTATAACTAAAGCTGTTTTGCTTTCCAAAGTTTTATATATATATAGCATTTGTGTTCATAAAAAGGTAAAGAGAGTTATGAAAATCTAAGTAAATGAAAAGTAGCTACTCTTAAAAAAATATTTCTCTATAAACAACAAAATGTAAACATTCCTGTCTTATTGAGCCATTTAGTTGAATGCCAGTGCACCCTTGTCACTTTTCACTCACAGTATATTTTATCACACAGCATCAGTTGACATTATAGACACTTGTGTCTGTGAAGCAATTTTCAAACTGTTTCACTGGTTCAGTGAAATGAAGTGTAGATAAATTGAAGGGCCGACATATGTCAATGATATGGTGTTTCTGCTTTAAAGGAAGAATTGTAATCTCTGATTCAGTCTCAAGGCAGAATTGACCCTACCCACATAGCTTATAGAGTTATTTAAAGACTCTTCTGATTAATTAAATAAAGGGTTTTTTTGTTTGTTTTTTAATTGTAGTTATAGACTTTGTTTAACAACAGTCTAAAAATGTTTCATGCATCCAAACATTAATCCATCAAAATCAACTCTCTCTCTCTCGCTCTCTCTCTCTCTCTCTCTCTCTCTCTCTCTCTCTCTCGCTCTCTCGCTCTCTCTCTCTCACTCTTGTTCTCTCTATTTCTTTAGTCCATGTGGATTGAACGGACCACTTTCTCCACAGCCTACAAACTGCCTGGGATCCTGCGGTGGTTCGAGGTTACCACCATGTCACAAGTGAGTAGGAGTTCATTGGGGGGGGGGGGGGGTTGTGTTCTGATTTTCCATAATTAAGTAAAGGCACCAATCCCCTTACCCAATGTTACCAACTGGGATGTATTTCACCTTACATGAAAAGTGAAACAGAAATGTTTTTATCCTTCCCTGTCTGCATATGTAGCAATACCTCTTACTGTCGACTACACTTCTGTACCCATTGGAGCTAGCTGTGAGGATCTCCATGATTAGTAATTTGTATAAAGAACAATAGAATCTGTGAGGCTAATAAACTAAAAAAAAAAAATTATATTTATTCACAAGACAACCATTAGCCCGCTGGAGAATGCCATTGAAACCATGGAAACCACCAACGAGAAGATCCTGACTATGATCAACCAATATCAAGGCGATGAGAACCTTCCCATCAACCCCCTCTCCATGCTGCTGAATGGCATTGTGGATCCTGCCGTCATGGGCGGCTTTGCCAAGTATGAGAAGGTGGGTCAGGGGCAATATAGGGCACTGGGCCATTGTGAAAGGATGTTAAAAATGTTACCCCTTTATTATATAACCCACTACTTGGTAAACTAGTAGATTTTAGGAACCGGTTTGGGATAATCTCTATAAATTCCCTCTGTATTGGGTCATATTGTTTATAAGCATAATATTATATAGAAGTATTCATTGCTAACTGACACTGCAGAGTGACAATATGTCTCCTCTTGTTCCTTTTCAGGCCTTCTTCACAGATGAGTACATGCGGGAGCATCCTGAGGACCGTGATAAACTCAACAGACTCAAGGACCTCATTGCCTGGCAGGTATAAATCAGGCAATATCTGACTATATTAAGTTTCTGTTCAATTGAGCCAACTACCTAACGGTTTGTACATATGTTTAACATATCTTTGAAAACAAAATGGAGGTAACTATAGGCTTTTAATGCCATGGTAACTACAGTTTTGTGTATTTGCATTAGTGGGCAATTTAAAGTAGTACTTATCGAGTGTTATACCAATTATCAATACAGGTTGCTATTTTTTTATTCATGATGTGAACTAAATGAAATAATGAGAAAATCAGTTCAAATAAATGATTGAAAATAAGGGATTGTTTAAACATGTTTAAACTATGAACTGCCCCTGCTTTTTTCTTGTTCCCCCTTTCTGACAGATCCCTCTTTTGGGGGCGGGGATTCGTCTGCACGGGAAGAGAGTGATGGGAGATCTCCAACCTTTCCACGACCGCATGGAGGAGTGCTTCAAACAGCTGAAACCCAAAGTGGAGAAACAGTACGGAGTGAGAGAGCTGGTGAGCAGGGGGAGTGAGAGCTGGAAAACAGGGGATGGAGTTCTGTACACCTTGCAGTGAACAGAAACAGAGTGGTGTTTCTTACAATCTGCTGCCACCTGCTGGCTGAATGCAGAACAGCAAAAACCTGCTGAACAGCAGTCAGGAATATGGATTCAACACCAGACCAAGACTTCCACCATAACATTATCTGTGGTATAAGTGGATTTTAGCTATTGTGGTGTTCAATATAGTAGTTTGTTTTGAGTCACTGAAAGTGCAGTATATGAATTTAATATTGTAATGGCTCCCTCTCTCTCTCTGTCCGTCTGTCCATGTCTGTGTCTAGCCGGAGCTAGATGACCGCAGAGCTAGTCGCCCACGCTCAATGCTGAGGTCCTACCGTCAATCCATAATCTCAATGTCCTCAATGGGGTCTGAGTGCGGGACACCCACCAAGCTATTCCCTGACAGGTAGTCCCCCTTCTTTCCTCTCCTCTTCTTCTCTTTTCTTTCTTTCTCTCTCTTCCTTCTTCTTTTATCCCCATCCATTTGCTTTTTTCACTGCATCCACCCTTGTACAGTTCCTCATCCCTTTAATTTCCACACACCCTGCCTCTCACCCCCCCCCCCCCCTCTCTCTCTCTCTCTCTCTCTCTCTCTCTCTCTCTCTCTCTCTCTCTCTCTCTCTCTCTCTCTCTCTCTCTCTCTCACTCTCCAATGTATCTCTCTCCCTGTGCAGTGTTGTCTCCCCAGAGACCCCAGTGCTTCATTGCGCCCCCTTCAGGTTGGAGGAGACAGTAGCCGAGGTAGCAGACTCAGCGGAGGTGGTGGTCAAGCTGAGAAAGTCAAAAAAGAGGAAGAAGAGGAGCAGTGTGATCTTCATCGGGGAAGAGAAGAGAGCAGCTGAGCTGGAGAGCAAGCGGGTATGAGAGGGGGGAGAGGGGGAGATAGTCATGAACTGACATGAGGCTCAGACCCTGGTCAAAGCAGACCTTAGCCTTGTAGTCAAAGCAGTCCTCAGCTTGCCTGGCTCTTGTAAAGCTCTGCCTCTAACCCTGCTTCTTGTGCTCTGGGGGTTCCAGATGTCAAAGAAACAGGAGTTCCGGAGCGACACAAACCTGTCGGAGCAAAGCGAGCCCCTGGGGTCAAGGGCTCTGCTCAAACAAAGCTTGAACAGCCGCTCCATGCCCACCATAGCAGGTAAGAGCATTATCCACCCCACCACCCAACTCCCCAACTCGGACTCTCAAACACAGCCTGAAAAGAGACGCTGCACCTTATACCTATTAAAATCCAATCCACACCTCCCCTCTTCAGAGAAACAATAATACCCTGTGTGATGAGCGCTCCCTACCGGATGATAACAAATGTTCAGTACAAATTTGGGATGCTTCAATAAATTCCAGCTAGCTCTTTTGACACTGCAAAATAACAGCAGCAACAAAAATACAAACTTCTTCTCTTGTTTACTTTTTCACTGCTCTTTCAATATTTCTGTAATGTGAATAATAGATAATGTCTTTTTTGCTCCCCAAATAATGACAATAATAGAGCTAAAAAGTTCAACGCTGTTGGTTCTGCCACTTCTTTGAACAGTGTATTTCTCTCACTCCCTCTATCTCTTCCAGGGGTCGCATTCTCTATCATGAATGGTTCTGATCTGGAGGACCCGGAGCTATCCCAGCATGCCAAGCGAGACAGCAAGTCCATGTCGGTGAGCATCCCTATGGAGCGCCCCCCTACTGAACGTGCTCCAGACCGCAAGTCTAAGGGCATGATGAACCTCTTCTTCAAAAGCAAGGTAAGGGCCAGTCTGTACTTCTGAATTCTCACTCCAGGGCACATATTATCAGAGTGGGGGATCACAGCTAGAAAACGGAAATTGTAAGTTAAAAAAATAAACAAATAACATGGAGCCATATTTCCAAGGCTGTTATAACAGTGTCTTTGGTGAAATGTGATAAAAGCATAGTAAAGTACAGCACAGTGAAATCCAAGTTCAGCAAACGTAGTGAAACACTGGGCATTGTGGTCATTTGTCACTAATCTTGAATTTAATTATTTATTGTAAAAAAAACGTAATAAAAAAAATAGAAAACTGATCTTAAAAATGAGTACACTAAATGCTTTTCCTAATCCACAATATTAATGTATGTGGATAAAACTGTGAGCAACGACATGGCTCTGTTGTTTAATCCAGACATGGCTGTCTCACTAACTCTGTGTCCTTCTTTGTTTCACAGTTGGCAAATAAAGCCCCTGAAGATGGGAAACAGTCAACTGAACAAAGCCCAGACCCCACCTCCACACAGTTCTGAGACCCAACTGTCCCTTTGCATTATCCACTCTCCCCTTCCTCTGTTTACAGCTCAATGCTCAGTGCTCTACTCCCATCGCCCCTCTCCCCTTGCCCCCTCTCTGGTCAGAACCCCCACCTAGTGGGGTGATGCAGCTTTTCAACAAGACTGAGTGTGTGCTAGAGCCAGGAGACACCAGGCCTTGCACAATGCAGAGAAGAAGATCCATTCTCTTCAGTATCTGCCTTGAAGATTCTAATCTTAATTCCTGTTTGTCCAGAGATTAATTCTGTCTTTTTTTATATTCATTTTTTAATCTTTTTTTGATAACAAGGATATTGTTTTGTTTTGTTTTAATGTTTTGACTGCATTATTTTTTTATAATTTCATGTTGTTTCTTTTTTTACTGAAATGAAAGACTGTTAAAAAGAAAGGTATTGCTATCTAAGTGGCTAATAAATGGAATGTCTTACTACATCAGTGTTTTTTTTTTCAATGCAAGTTTAAATTGATTAAGTATTTACATAAAGCAAGCATATAGATGTATACTTAAAGCTACATAGGACTGTGTAGTGTTTTGAAGTAGATTGGAGTAAAATACAGAAAAAAATCTACAAAGGATGGCTATTTTTCAAAACAAATACATCCCAAAAGTAGACAAACCAAAATTTAAAATAAAATGGCCAAAATGGTTTAATAGATCATATATATATATATATATATATATATATATATATATATATATATATATATATATATATATATATACAGAGTTACACAAATAGCAAATATATTAAATGATTACTTTTCACAGGTTATTACAAAGGAGAATACGGACAACATGCCCACATGTCGACCTGTTCCTATCCAGTTTTAAATAACTTTAGCATAACAGAAGCAGAAGTGTTAAAGGGACTAGGCGCTCTTAAAATAAACAAATCCCCTGGGCCGGATGAGATCCTCCCAATAGTACTCAAAGAAATGAAAGTTATTTACAAACCGCTAACTAAGATCGTGCAACAGTCTCTTGAGACAGGGGTTGTACCGACAGTCTGGAGAATTGCAAACCGATCCACAAAAAGTGAGACAAAACCGAACCAGGTAACTACAGACCAATACGTTTGACTTCTATTGTTTGTAAACTTATGGAAACTATAATAAGTTCCGAAATGGAAAATTGCCTATATGATAGCAGTATCCTGGGAGAAAATGGTTTTAGGAAAGGGAGGGCGTGTCTAACTAACCTGCTTAATTTTTTTGAGGATGTATCATCAACAATGGATAATTGCAAAGCATATGAAATGGTTTATTTTGATTTCCAGAAAGCTTTTGTCAAAGTCCTGCATAAAAGATTAATTCTCAAACTGAATGCAGTAGGGATTCAAGGAAATCCATGCACATGCATTAGGGAGTGGTTATCATGTAGAAAATAGAAAGTACTGATTAGAACATTCAGAACTGGGCAGACACATTGCCTGTGACATTTAATATAGAAAAGTGTAATGTACTGCACGCAGGCAATAAAAATGTCCATTATAAATACCATATGGGATACACTAAAATAGAAGAAAAAATCTATGAAAAAAATCTAGGTGTTTATGTTGACTCTATCTCGTCAATGTCTCCATCTAGACAATGTGGGGAAGCTATAAAAAAAAGGCCAACAAAATGCTTGGATATATAGTAAAAAGTGTTGAATTTAAATCAAGGGCAGTAATGTTAAAACTGTACAATGCATTAGTAAGACCCCATTTAGAATACTGTGTTCAGTTCTGGTCACCTCGCTACAAAAAGGATATTGTTGCTCTAGAAAGAGTGCAAAGAAGAGCGACCAGAATTATTCCTGGTTTAAAAGATATGTCATATGCAGACAAGCTAAAAGAATTTAATCTATTCAGACTTGAAAAAAGAAGATTACATAGCGATCTGATTCAAGCATTCAAAATTCAAAAGGGTATTGACAATGTCAACTCCAGGGGCTGTTTTTGACCTTAAAAAAGAAACAAGGACCAGGGGTCACAAATGGAGATTAGATAAAGGGGCATTCAAAACAGAAAATAGGAGGCACTTTTTTACACAGAGAATTGTGGGAGTCTGGAATCAACTCCCCAATAATGTTGTTGAAGCTGACACCCTGGGATCCTTCAAGAAGCTGCTATATGACTTTCTGGGATCAATCAACTACTAACAACAAAACGCGCAAGATGGGCAGAATGGCCTCCTCTCGCTTGTAACCTTTTTTATGTTCTTATGTAACTATAGATGCATTAATACCTGTCACAGCAAAATTACATTATTACAAACCACACTTGATTCCCGAGTAATTTTGCATATGATGTGTTATGGTTCAATTTGTCTTGCTTTTACAATGGGAATCTTTGATCAGCGAAAGTAATTCAGATTCTTCTGCTCCCCTTTGATTGTTGCTGAATAGTTGCACACAGTTCTCACACAGCTTATACAGGTATAGTGGATCAAGTGGCACATATATTCGCAAATTGCAGTCTAAGGGGTTTTCTTTCTCAATTTTGTTGCAGTCTAATACGTTTTACTATATTAGTTTAATCAACTAACAATTTCCTTGATTTTAAGGATGTTCATTTTGTTTTGTTAATATATGTGAACTCTCCTAATTGACTGTAATGACCCAAAGCGCTTGGCTGGTGGTTTAAAATTGTAATGAGAATGCACCTGCTTCAATCGTGCACAATGAACCCCCATCAAACTTTGGAAGAAGTATATATTATACACCAGTTACACTTTCCATGTACTGGCGATAGAACCACGATGGGGAACCTTGAATTTATTTTAAGGACACGTAATTACAGAATGTAAACTGTTGGATTTCAACACCGCCCAGTGCTAATGCACAGGACATTGTCTTTTTATATGACTATAAAATAATTCCCAGTCGTTTTTTTGTAACGTTTCGATCTCTCAGATACACATTTTATGTACAGGACGATATTAGGCTATTCAAATCAGTAAATAGTCACACAGAAAGCATAAACTATTTTACATTTCCAACAGTGTCCTGGTGGTGACATTAACACTAAAACAAAACCACATAACTACAGCTCCCATATTCCTCTTCGGTCCAAACTCCGCCCTTTATCCTCTCTGGTCCAATAGTGCTGTCGAGAACACAAGCGTAACCAAGTTGTCTCTAGGAAGAAAGCTCGACGGAAGCGGTGTTGACCCACCCCCCACGTGAGACAGTTGCACCACGCGCGGAGACAGCGAATCGGCTCGGGTGGCGACGTCAGTGCTGCCGAAACCTCACACAAGAGCGCAGAGCAGGATAAAATACCGTGCGGAGCGGAGGAGCCAGGTACCCGGGGGGCGAGACAGCAGCCAAGCGAGTCCGGTGATAGAGCCGGGCCTAGGCGGGGTAGGGACACAGTCGCTGGGCTGCTAGGGGAAGTAGCAAATTGGTGGGCTTTAGGGCCTGGGTGGGATTACAAGCACCGCCGCGCACGTAACTGTGAGACAGAACCAGTCAGTCTTTTATTGTCGGCAAACCTAGGTAAGCGCCATGTGGGAAGAGAGAGCTGCAGTTATAGGATTGTGAAGCGGGGGTTGGGGTGTAGTTACCGGCTCTGGCTTTGGGGTGGTTCAATTGGATTGTATCTCATTTGTTAGTCTCATCTGTGTGTGTGTCTCTCTCTCTTTCACGAAACTCGCAGGTGCCGAAGCGATTACACCAAAAATGGCGGACGATCCGACAGCAGCCGACAGAAACGTGGAAATTTGGAAAATCAAGAAACTGATCAAAAGCTTGGAAGCGGCCCGAGGGTGAGAACTGGAGGTTACGATTGGGCGGGTGTGCGTACTGGGTGTCAGTCTGCCTGCGAGAAAGATCGAGTGGCGCGGGCCTTTGGCCTGGAGCAGCTGGGAGTGTAGCAACAGCTGAAATTGGGCAGGGAAAAATACCTAGACCGAGTAAATTAGGGATTCAGGCTTGTTGGCGTGCAGATCGCCCTATAGAACCGAGTATTGAAAGACCACTGAGGAAGGTTAAGGCAACCTAACGCCGCGGCAAGGCATAGGGGAGGGGGGAATATTTCAGAAAGAGGCCTTTCTGATGCAAGTGGGCCGCAGTCTTTTTGGAATAATTACAAACAGTGTGTTTTTATATGTGCTACTGTTAAGTGAATGCAATGTGTTTGAATGGGAAAGGGTAAGTGCTTGCTGCCACCTCTTAAATGGGTACCATATTATAACATACCCAGTGATCCACAGTACAGCAACCATGTTGCAGTTCTGGGGAACTGCTAAGCTTTTAAAGTATGAGTCAGTGTAGTGCTACAGACTATGGTTTAAGCAGAGAAAGGAAATGGGGTCTTTGTTTTGGTTTTTTTTCTTAGCCACAGATATTGAAACTGGAGTGAGGCGTACTGTAGTTTTAAGTGGATTTGCGTATGTGAGTGCTCTTTATGGTAGCCTGAGCTAGTAATTATTTGCCCAGATATGTTAAGGTGTGTGTTTTTTTTTTTTTGTGTGGGTGTTTTCATACTAGTGAAGTTGGTGTATTAACCTGATGTATTACCAGCTAACTGATTTATGTTTTGGAGTTTGTATTGCATTGTAAATGAGCTAATTAATGTATAGATGGGGAGGAACCTTCACAGCCCAAATTGTGATAAGCTGGTGTGTAGGGTTTGTTTGTTTTTAATTGGCATGCAGGGGCAGATCATTCTTTGTTAAATTAATCATTTTCCTTAGTTTCATATGATGCGTCCTCATCCCCCCCATTTTAATTTTTGCAATATTTAATTTAAGACAATGTTATAGTTGTGTTTGTTTGAGAGAATTCTTAAATTGTCTGCAGTATTAGAAGTTCAAATAAAACTGAATTAAATGAAGTAAATACCTTGACTGGGAACTAAAAATCACAGTCAACACAGTTCAGGATTTTGTATCCATTAGCCAGACACAAGGTTTAACATACAAATCAGGGTATGAATATGGAGAAAAAAGAACTTTTAAAGTATCTAATTTACTTTCAGACTAGCGTAGTAAGTAGTTTCTCCATGCCCACTGAGTCTGGTCCTCAGCTACAGACACTGGCATGAAGGCAGTTCGTTTGGGAGCTCATTTTAGTAAAGTAACTACCTTGGATTTTAAAATTCTATGTCCAACTGTCAATTGTAATCATTATGGTATTCCAGTGTTCTCTGCAGGTCAGTGCCTCTGTGAAAGGAAATGTTTTAGTCATCTTTAAAACAGGATGGTGAAAAAGTAGAATTCTTAATGAAAATGGACTGTCCAGTGAAGAGACTAATCATGAAGGAGGATGGCTGCTATATCTTTACAAAACTGAAGCTGATAAGTGTAGGAAAGTTATCTGTAACTGTTTAGGTACTACACCCTTAAGTGAATAAGATTTGTGTGCTGTTTGACTGAGTTATAGTGTATTGTAAATACTCAGGAAAATTTACAAGCATTGAGTGTAATGACATGTTGTTATATGAACATGATGCTGGTAGTCTAAAGTAAATAGTTTGAGAAGCTAGTTCTGTTTGTTGTAAAACATTGAAATTGAAAACTAACCTTGAGTCTAATTGTAGGACTGCTTAACACATCTTGTGGAGCTATTCTTGTTTTTTTAAATTTTAAAAAAGGAATGTGCATTCTCAATCAGTTATACAATTAAGCCCAAAATTCCCCAAAAAAGAGAATGGCTGTCCAGCACCAGTTTGGATCTTCTGAAGGTTTCAAGTGATAGATGGAGGTATGCAGGCAGTGTAGAAATGGAAGCCTTTTCTGTATAGCAGGCCAGCGCTGTCCATGATGTACCGAGTCATCCGTGGGGCGGATACCAAACTGCCCATTGGAGATATAGCATAGATACAAATCTGCCTCATTGACAAGTCTTAATACAAAAACCTGAAGGTTCTACAAAGGCTTAATTTGTTACAGCAAAACTCCCTGGCCTTATAAATGTCACACGTTTAATAATTTCATTTTTTGGGAAAGCAAAGCTTGCTGCTTGATTATAAGCTCGTTGCTTACAGTTCAAGGGGACTGGCTTGTGATGAGATACCAAAGTTACGGTCCTGTCTGTGTAGTGCAGGGTTAGAGGTTAAAATGACTGCTGAACAGGTGATTAGGGGTTTTGCGCTTGCACAACACAGGCAGTTTCAAGTTACAGAGCCTAGCTATGCCGTGTTGGACCCCACCGTTTGAGTAGTCTAGACACGAAGGCAAGGGGGACAGCAAGAACTAAAAACAAGGTCCAGTAGACAATGTCTAACATTTTGTAATGCCTTAAGTTCTTCAGTTTTATTCAGACTTCATAATTCTGTGTTTAAAGAGAACTTGCAGGCTGTAATGTATGCACACCTCTAGTAGTACAATTGGCTCAATAACAGTTAAGACTGCCTCTTGTTAACGCGTTTACATGACGGCTACACTAGGTTTAAAGATTTCAGTTCCTTCTAAAGTGTGTCGGTACTAAACTGTAAGTATTGGAAAGGTATAACAGTGTCATCTACTTCTGTACAAACAGTTATAAAATATGTGAGGAGTCTTGTGTCTCAAAAGAAGCTGATATATGTCTGGAATAGCTGTTGATTACACGTGTTCAGATTCATGAGGCGTGTGTAACAGATTCCCGTCATTGTCTACTGAACCTTTTGTTATTCAAGTTCTAAACTTCTGCATGATCAGCATTTTTCTACATTGTCGTGACTGTTCACAAAGCACACATGGCACATCTACCCTAATGACTTGGTACTGTGCCAGAGTTTACATCCTGATTTTTTTTTTTTTTTTTTTTTTTTTTGCGTGTATGTGTTTTAAAGATGGACTAGTTTCGCCCATTTTACTTTAAAAAGGCCACCATGCACATTGAACAGTTGTTTCATTACACTGTTACACAAGTTTTGATTACCCAAAGCATTTTCAACTCGCACTGTGTAATTAGAATGTGTTCTAATTTTTCTAATGTGATCTAATACTTTTTCTGCATCAATAAGTAACAATCAGAGTTCAAGTGTGTACTCACTGCTGCATGAAAGTGTAATTTAAGCAACAGTCGAACTAGGGAAATGTGTAACCGCACAGCAGTACGTAGAGTAGTGAAAAAAGTTGACATCAAATCATAATGTTGGTAATAAACACGACATTTCAAAACTTTTTATGCATATTACTATAAAAACACCAAGCATGTATTTCACAAACTACAGTTGGTAATGTAAACAAACTGTTAAGCCAACAGTGTCTGGTTTCTGATGAAGCAGAGTGCACAGGAGGCAATCTTGGAAGAAATGTAAAATGTAATATGATTCTGGGACACTGCAGTTGTAAATATCTAGAGCCTGGAACATAAATTATTTAACAGTTGTCATTGGTCTAGATCAGGGGTTCCCAGCATTATTCAATAGAGGTCCACTTACCTCATATACTCCTCGCTGAGGTCCATGAACACACATCAGCACACAGCTAACCACACTTGCCAGGAGATCAGTCCAATATAGAAAATAGCAGTTTTGGCTTTGTTTTTTCTTAACTATTTACAAAATTGTCTGGCGTGAAAAATTACACTGCGTTGCCAACCTTTTGATGTCAGGGGTGTAGGCTGTGGTGGCAATGTGAAGACACTGCTGCAGGTGCTCATTAGTTATTCGGCTGCAGTGTTTGTCTTCTATTGCGCTAAAGCTGTGAAACCGCTAACTGAATTCGGTGGTAAGCTTACTCAAAAAATCTGAAAAAAAAGTACCATGAAAGGTTATTTTCTTCCCTGAAAGACTGTGATAACCATTTTCAAAGTTGGAAATTGAAAGAGGTCTATCGACTGAATGTCTTCCTGAAACTTGACCAACTTTTTCTTGAATGCTTTTCATGTTTTCCCAAAGATCAGCAATTAACATTTGTTTGCCTTGTAGTGCTAGGCTTAGTATATTTTCATGTGCTGCTCATCGTGCATAAAATTCAAAAATTCGTTCAAAAAGACGAATGTATAGACAAGAATAGCACAATGTCATCCTTCAAAGCAAAACATTTTTTTGGCGATGTTGCTGATTTACTACGAATGAAGTCCACTTGTCTTTAAAAACTCGGTTTTCTAAGTCAAAGGCAGCTCTAGTCTTTACCTGCACCAACAACTAATCTTAAATTGCACAAGTTTCAGACTAAACTAAAAGGCCAGACAAATGGCTGATGCACATGAGGTCTGGGAAAAAAGGTCTGCTAGTTGGGAAAGCCTGGTCTAGATAACAGAAGTTTGGACAGATTTAATAACAGAAATTGTTTAAAAAGCAGCAAAAACAAACCAAACATAAGAGAAAAAAATACATGGTCCTTTATACTGACACATTAAGAACCATTAAAATAATGGCACTTTGCAGCCTATTAGTGGCACCTTTCACCTTTAGGAATCAACCACCGATATTCTAATAAGGGCAGGGTACACAGAGTACTTAACCTAATGTCACTATACTGACAAGGCAAATAAAGTGGCTTTATAAATTGGACAGAAAAAAGGTGCCACTTAAAGGTATTTCTAGAACAGTGACCCTGAGAGCTTTATGAATCCAGCCCATATTTTGTGAACAGTAATTATTTATAAGATTTAATAAATGTTTATCATGTGCACATATGTTGACTTAAGAAAAACATTTTATAAGGTGATTTGTTTTAATTACACTTGAGTCAGAGTGTGTGAAGTGTTGAGAGGGAGAGAAATGCTCTTCTGTATAGTAAATGTGTTTTTCAGACATACTTTGTGTGATATTTTTTTGATAGCTATTTATGAATTCTGGTAAATAAACAAACACTTGCTGGTCTAGTTTGCATGTGGTGTGTGTACTGTGTCAGATTCTCAGACTCTTTGTTTTGTTTTCCTTCAAGAAATGGCACCAGCATGATCTCCTTAATCATCCCCCCTAAGGACCAGATCTCACGGGTGGCAAAGATGTTGGCAGATGAGTTTGGCACTGCATCCAACATCAAATCCAGAGTCAACAGACTGTCTGTATTGGGAGCCATCACATCTGTACAGCAGAGACTCAAACTTTACAACAAAGGTGAGACAGGAAGGTGATGAAAATCACTTTCTTCTCCTACCTTTCTTTCTTTTCTCCTAAACTTAAGAGAACACCGTTCATGTGTGCAAGACTGTGTATATATGGAAAATAATACAAAATATATATTAGATTTTTTAAAACAAATTGTCCATGCACTGTGCTGTGTAAGCATTAAGGTTAACACCTGTATTTTGTTATGCATATATTTTACACTACGCTTAGATATTTTTTGTATTAAAACTTTGTCCCAGCGCCATGAATATGTGATTGTATTAAAACAAAAATCTGTTAGAATGGCTAAAGAGAAGATAGGTATTACCAGATCTGCTTTTTTGCTAGATTGACTATGTAAATGATTCTGTGAAAACTCAAAATAAATACACAAAGCAGTCATCATAGTAAAATGCCCCCAAATACTTTAAAAACAAATATTCCCTTAAAACTCTGTTAGACGGGGCTGGTTTCAACAGCTGGTTCTACATGTTGTCTTTGGTGCAATCACATTCCTGTTGAAACAGCTGCTTGAACAAACCCTGTTTTAAAGCAAGGTGGTGGTTGTTTTAGTGCCTTTGAAATGTTAAGTCAAACCATCATCTGAATTGTGTCTAATCCTGGATAAAACCGGAAAAGACATGACAACTTTCTTATGCAATGAATAATGGCTAATTCCCATCCAAACTGAGGGTTTCTAGCATGACCAAAAAATGTATTGTAACAATAGAATTGGGCAGGCATTGTACAGTCTGAATGACGTGTGTGGCCTTGTGTTTGTGCTGCAGTGCCACCAAACGGGCTTGTTGTCTATTGTGGAACAATCGTAACGGAGGAGGGCAAGGAGAAGAAAGTTAACATAGACTTTGAGCCGTTCAAACCCATCAACACGTCGCTTTATCTGTGTGACAACAAATTCCATACGGAGGTGAGATGAAAAAATACCTCTTCATTCTTGACTGTACTTTTAGGTATTATAATTTGTGCAAATCCTCCTTACACTGCCTCTGTCTCATTAGGCTCTGACAGCGCTGCTATCAGATGACAGTAAATTCGGCTTCATCGTGATTGACGGGAGCGGGGCGCTGTTCGGTACACTCCAGGGGAACACGCGGGAGGTCCTGCACAAATTCACAGTCGACTTGCCCAAGAAGCACGGTATGCGTGTGGGGGAGAAGGCAGGGGGGTCGAAACAATTCTTTATGATTTCAGAGTTAAAATGCAACAGCAACTTCTATTTTGTTGTAAATGCTTTCTGGTTGTGAGTGTCTCTAAGTTTAGTCATCTTGGATTGTCAAACTGGTTTTATCTGCATGACGTGAGAGATCGGAGATCGCCGGTTGATATGGGTCTGTGTATTTTTGTTTCTCCAGGCAGGGGTGGTCAATCTGCTCTGCGGTTCGCCAGGTTACGAATGGAGAAGAGACACAACTACGTGCGAAAGGTGGCGGAGACGGCAGTGCAGCTTTTCGTCTCCAACGATAAAGTCAACGTGGCTGGGATGGTGCTGGCCGGGTCTGCGGACTTCAAGACTGAGCTGAGTCAGTCTGATATGTTTGACCCAGTGAGTCAGCACACTCCATGATGAATTAGACACAGAATATTGCAGTATTACTAGTTTTTTTGCTTTAAAAAAAAAAAAAAAAAATTGATTGTTTCATAAACCTCTCTGGTTAGGGCTCCATTGCTAATCCCATATAACCGTTTTCAAATATATTCTGTTCATTAAAACTAGTCTCAAGACTTTATCTTTAGTGCCTGAAGCACATAAGTTAACAGAAGCTTTGCAATATATGCTGTATACAGCAAGAACTAATTATTTTTCTGGTAGGTCCACAAAGGCTCGATTTATGGAATGCACTAGGTCTGTGTCGGCATTATTTATGTAATTACAACTCAACCTAAATTACTCTTTGTTTAATTGAGTGTTTTCTCTTGCGCTCAAATACGCCAGCTAAAGAAACCCTTCCAGAACTGTTCAGTTACAAAAATAATACTGTATCTGACAGTACATTAAGTTCCGTGTGACCTGCGCATGACTGCAAACACCAGAAACCAAGCAGTACGGACCGGATGTTTATACTGGAAGCAAGGAGCAAGAATTTCCACTGCAAATACTGACTCACAATACTTGTATTCGTTTTACTTTTATTTTGCTCCCAAAGCAAGTCATTGAGTATTGAGGCTACTTCTGGTGGTAGATGAGTTGATTGGGTAGTTTTGTTTTTTCCTCTGGTGTAAAGCCAAACATTAGGGAGTTTAGTTAAGTATTAAGCTTAGTCTGAAAATAGTATTGGAGCTATTGAGAACGTGCAGTGTACCCTTCAGTTTTGATTGTAAAAGCACAATCCCTGCTCTTATCCCTGTGTAACTAAGGTGGCTCTTGCTGTGTTTCTGTGACAGAGATTACAAGCCAAAGTGCTGAAGCTGGTGGACATCTCGTACGGAGGAGAGAACGGTTTCAACCAGGCCATAGAGCTGTCTGCAGAGGTGCTCTCCAATGTGAAGTTCATTCAAGAAAAGAAGCTAATAGGTACCGGCCAGGCATCAACACCGTTGCTTTTGTTCCATTATAGTTTAAAATATTAAACCAGCTGGAAGAACTCCCATTATGTGGAGACATTGCATAATAAGTTATCTGGGGGTATAATTTACCAATAGTTACCAAATAAACATCAGCTTTTCAGGATCTTGGAAACATTTGATATTGCTTGTAGGTGATTAATACATTTTATTGCAGAAGTACTGGAAGCAGTAATTTAAATGAGTGTTCTCTTTAAATGAACATTCAGAATTCTGTGCCTCTGTCGTTTTGTTCAATTAGAAACATTTAGTGGAGACTGTCACAGCATACAAAACAAATGGTCTTAACTGACCAAATGGAAAAAACCCTACTGGCAGCAATGAGCCATGTTTTCCCTTGTAATACTGTATATTCACACCTAGTATTGTTTAGCAAATGGTACAAGAGAAGTTTGCAGTGCAAGAGTGTTGGGTGGAAAGTGCAGTTTGTGTTTGTCAATGTAGTAAAAGCCAGACAGAATAGGCTGCTTCACAGAGAATCACTCCGATTGTCTGCCTGTGTTGGTGCAGGGCGGTACTTTGATGAGATCAGCCAGGACACAGGGAAGTACTGCTTTGGAGTGGAAGATACACTGAAGGCTCTGGAGATGGGGGCTGTGGAGATCCTCATTGTGTATGAGAACTTGGACATCATGCGATATGTCTTGCGCTGCAGTGGTTTAGAAGGTAGGTACTGCAGTCTCACTGCCAGGATGAGTGGCCTTTTCCACTATGATTGTCACCAAAGGTTTTGCATCACCCTATGAATTAACTAATTTTGCTTCATGAAGTGGAATGAAACCTGTTGAAAAGATACATTATGTAATTCAGTACATTAACATATTAAATTACATACCGCTTTGTAGTTTTCCATGTGACTACTATTATGGCTCCTGGTAGACTTTAGTGATATCATTTTGTGATTTATTTGATTAAATATCTAATGTTCGGATAGTTTTTTTTGTTTAATAGTCTCAGTCCTAAAATTGTGGGTGATACAAAACTTTTGGCCATAGCTGTATATTAGGATACATGCCTTTTTTATTGTATAGTGGCTTCATATTCGCAATACAATTCTCGAGATGAGTTTAACCCAAGTGAGACTGATCTCTTTTTTTTTTTTTTTTTTTTTTTAAGAGGACAAGGTGCTCTTCCTCACACCAGAGCAGGAGAAGGATAAGTCACACTTTACAGACAAGGAGGTAAGACTCAACAACCCAGCGCCCAGGACATAATACATTGATTTTATTATTTCCAGACGTTACCAATGAGAGATTAGGCTTTGTACTACTGAATCAACCTGATAAAGAAGTAAAGTCTGTCAGGTAGATTTAGCAAGTTCAGTCGTTGACACTTTTGGAAGCGCTCATCCTTGTAATATCTTAACTGTTTCCTCTCCTCTTTCTCAGACCGGGCAAGAGCATGAGCTGATCGACAGCATGCCACTTCTGGAGTGGTTTGCCAACAACTACAAGAAGTTTGGAGCCACACTGGAAATTGTGACGGACAAGTCGCAGGAGGGCTCCCAGTTCGTCAAAGGGTTTGGTGGGATTGGAGGTGAGGACCACAGACTTAACAGGCACACAAAGTTTTAACAAACAGTGTACCTGCTAGATAGAGGGTGCTTACTACATATTACCTAGAGCTCTGTTGAGATGCAAGCATTGCCCATTAGGAAGGTTAAGTTGTCTATCTGACAAGATGTAGATAAGTTTAATATAGTACTGGAATGATTTTGCTAATTTTAAAAGATTGTACATGAAAGATGCTTTTTTTGCGCTCTCGCTAACTGCTGTCTCGTTTCATCCCCAGGAATCCTGCGATATCGAGTTGATTTCCAGCTAATAGAGTACCAGGGAGAAGATGATGAATTTTTCGATTTGGATGACTACTAGGTAGTCCAAACATGGCTTGGGGATATGCAACTATCCCTCCTACCCACTGAGAGACCACAGAAAGAAAGAACAAGAACAAGAAAAATAAATAAAATCTATCCCTGCCTTAGAACACAATGTCACAACTTCATTGGATATAACCATCTAGATCTCCACGATTGTAATAGTGTCAATGCAACAGCAAATCCAAACTAACTACTGTGTTACCTATACAACAGTTTTGGACTCTTAATTTTTTTTTTTTTTTTTTTTTTATTTCTTACCTCCTGCGGTTGCTGTTGTATTTTATGAAAGTGAGAATTTTTTTACCTCTGTATGTAGAGGCGAAGTGTATTAAATTTGAACTAAAAATAATTTGCCAGTCAAGTGTCCCATTTCACTGATTTAATTATTTTTTTTTTTATCATTCTTTTAGAACAGGGTTTTTTTTTTTTTTTTTACAACAAACCCGGCCATTGGCATACTGACATTCTGTGTGACGTCATCCACACAGGACCTGTTTTGGGAAGGGTGGTTGGTGGAATTTAGTTTTATTGATTAGGACCAATCTGCAATAAAGTACCCATAAATGTAGAAATGTACAGAATGTAGTGTGAGGTAGCATCTGCTGTACCAGGTGTTGGAGAGAGAAAAAAAAAATGTTGGGCTCAAAGTCTGCACACACCACACAGAGTGCTCCACAATTATCTATACAATACTAGCTTCCTTCTCCAGATATAACCTGTATTCCATTCAAAAAGTTTTTTTTGTTGTTGAAAAAGCAAATTCCATATATGCTAGGAAACTACAGCTCTGCATGGGCTACATATTTAATGCAAGTTACTGGATGTCCCTAAATCCTGTTCTTTTAAATAGATCTTAAATAGAGACCATGGTGATCAGTACAGTAGCATGGAACCCAGAGGACAAATAATTAAGGTTACAACACACAGTATGCGAAGTAGGAGCTTGAAGGTTAAGTAAGCTGAAATTTGTTTTTTATGTGAAGGTAATGTTGCCACAAAAACACCATCTGAAATCCTGTCTCTTGTGTGGTGTGTGCATTTTGTAAGAAACACCCCCTACCTAATGTACATTTCTGTGGGATTTTGCGGACTGGATGATCAGGAGCCAGGATCTCATGGGAGCTTTATGCAATGGGCTTCATAAACCCACATTACAGGGATTTGTTTTTTTGTCTATAAAGCAGCTCCCCTAAACCTTGTGCTACCTTGTTTAGTTAGTGTGAGCTGCTTCCAAAGCCTAATAGAATTATAGAAACTTAATTTAAGGTAAATGATTTGGGTGGTGCGGTGGGTAGTGCTGCTGTCTCACAGCTCCAGGGCCCTAGGTTTGAGTCCGGTTTTGGGTCTGTCTGTTCGCGTGGGTTTTCTTTGGGTACTCTGGTTTCCTCTCGCAGTCCAAAGACATGCTGGCTAAGTGGATTGGCCTCTAAATTGCCCCTTAGTTGCCCTGCGATGAACTGGCGTCCCGTCCAGGGTGTAGTCCTGCCTTGCGCCCTGTGTCTGTCGGGTTAGCCTCCAGCTCACAGTGACCATCTATAGGATTAAACGGTTACAGTTGATGGATGGATGGAAAGTTAGATTTATTTGATTTCTTTTTGATAATCTGTATAGTCATGTATTATATTTACTACATCTTGAATATCCCAAAGTGCGGCAATTTTTTTTAAAATTATTATTATTTAATCAAACCATGCTTTTCAGATAAGTAAATGCTTTTAAATACTCCCTGCTATGTTGATTTTTACCTGCAGCATTGTACATTTCTATGAAAAAAAAACACAAAAAAAAACAGTACAAACAAGTGCACTTAAATACAAATCCTTTGTCATTCAAAACACCCCTAAATTTGTCCTAACATTATATATAGGTTGAGAGAGAAGTTTCTCTAAATTGAAGTTTTTCAATGAAAGACGAATTACACCTATGAAGCATTGCATTTGTAAATACAGTAGTGTGTGACAAAATGCCCACATTTCAGTTAGTTTAGTGAGACGTTAGGATAGTTAACATACAGGCTAAAAAAAACAGCCCAGCATTCTAGAAATTCGGCTGTAATTCTTGTCTTCTGTTTAGCTTATGTAACTGCATAGTGAAGCAGACAGTTCAGACTAAAGGTTTGATTCAAATTTTATCCAACAACTATTTTTGTGAGTCAAACAAAAATTGCATTTGAACACATTCTTCACTTCCATTCCCTAAGGTTTTGTGAGTCCAAACAATCTATATATATATATATATATATATATAATTATATATATATATATATATTTTTTGCAGTAATTTAAATTTAAATTATGACATTTTTGGCTGTTAAATAACTAATATGGTGTCTATTGGTTTTACTGTGCTTTCAGCCAATTTACCTGATTTTCAATAAAGTTTTATGACACCTTGGCATATTGCCTGTAATTGATAAATATAAAAAGTAAGAGAAACCTTATTGATCATCCTGTCCTGTACTGTGTTTACAACATCTACTGTGAAGATTAGTCTATTGGTACGCAGATGATTTAAGTTTAATTTAGCTGAAAACAAAAAACATTTTTTGTTTTTGTCACATCTCACTGCTGGCATGTGGAGGCTAAAAGCTGATGTCTTTGAAAGTTGTTGCTTAATGGCCAATTAGTGTGAAAGGTTTCCATTGGGATAACAATAAAAGCTATTAGGATATGTTGCTCATTTATGTAGTTACCAAGTTTCATTCTTCTGCTGTGAAGTGGAAAGTTACCAACTTTTGAGTTTGTGTACCAGATAGTGATCAAATTTAAAATCACCTGAATTTAAAGTCACCTGGCCTTACTGGAAAAATGACCTGGAGTGATTTTTATTAAACACTGATTGATTACTCATCCTAGGCTAAATGTTTCAATTGCCTTTGTGTGTGTGTTTAATTTTTTGTTTGTTTATTGAAATGCTTGTTATAGGAAGCTGCACTTGCCATTTGTTTAAAAAATGAAAGCCCAGCCATGTCTGCTGTGGAGATCAAAAATACATTAAATAGGTGATTCTACTGAAATCATTTTGAAATTAACACTTGGCTCTATGCAAGCATATGAATGCCGCAAACAATGTCCCCTTCAAAGTTAAATTTAATCAAACCGAACCGACACCACCTTTAGTATACAACTTGAGTCTGAGATACTTGGACGCTAATGTGGAAGTGAACCAGTAAAACAAGTTAGTTTGCACTAAAGGGTGATGATTTAAAAAGGAACCAATTTCAGTTGAGGATATATATATATATATATATTATATATATATATATATATATATATATATATATATATATAAATTGTCTAAAACCAAGTTGTAATCCCATTAGCAGAGCTAGGTAGTTAGGGTGAACAGATATCCTGGTTTGACTGCTCTTATGAAATGAAAATATATTTAAATATATTGAGAAATATAATTTTGTATATTACCAAATGTATTATACAATGTATGCCAACATATTTAAATCATTTTTTGTTCCATGAGGGCGTGACAGTTCCCTTTTTCCATCAACTGTCCCTGTGTTGACATTTTTACCACAAACCTCAAAAACATACCGGTTTGCAATGGCACCAGATAGCACTGCTTACGTGAGTAATGTAAACAGTCACTAATCATATTAAAATATGGTTCCAGATTTTGTTCATATTGGTTACTGTAGGCCTACTAAACTAAAGTATGCAAAATGAGGGTTAGAATAGGAATTTGTATTTTATAACATAATTGTAAACGTGGACACTAATTGGAAAGGGACAGTGAAGTGGTTGTGTTGACATTGGAGGTTGTTTTTTGCATGTAATCTGAAAATAGCAATAGTAATAAAAGCACTATATTCAAATATGCATTCTTCAAAAGAAAAAAACAAAGGTATAGCTTTAAATCTTTCCCTTGGTTCTTGGGACAGGAATGATTCTGAATTCTGTTGTCCTGTGATAGGAAGTACAGGTTTGGTAAACACATGCAGTTTGCATCTCTTACACTGGCCCATACCATTGCACAATGGTACTTGAAAAACAGGAACCGACATTACAGAACATGCATCCATAAACTAGTTGAAAAAAGTGAGTATTGGAAACATACAATTAAGGCAATAAAGTGTTTCTTTGAAAACATATGTCAATCAACAGACACAATGTTAGGTGACTTAGCATGTGCTTTGTCATCTAGCTTAATTGCTGATTCTTATTATCAGTAGTAGTGTATAATTATTGTAATACATTTTAGGTGTTCTAAAATTACTTCAATTAAAGTTTCGGAATGAATGAACTCGTCTTTAGGTAAAATAATATGCCTTCTTGGGTTTGTTTGGCTGCTAATTTAAACTCTAATAAGCACAGACTAGGCAGAGAAAGATACCGCCTTCTCCGCGCCCAATGTCCAATGGTCAGAGCTGATTAGACCTGCGTGTAACAGTGTGTCGTCCCTCTGGCTACGGTAACGCTCCTTCTGCTTATACGCGTTGACGTACGCGCCGCTGACGCAGGGCTGGGTTTCCATTTTCGCTGCGAGTTTCGGGGAAACAACAACATGGAGCCCGAGATCGAGGATAAAA